>NC_056048.1:12387803-12687803 GCF_004379255.2 Salvia splendens | reverse complement strand
CACCTATGCATCAAAGCACCTATCATCAAAGCACCTATACATTTAATTCGTATCCAAGGAGATACATGTGATCAACCGTGATTCCGCCGATCTCCCTAATCACCATCTCCTTCTCATCAAAGCACCTATGCATTTCCTCCTCCGCCAAATCTTCTCATTCTAATTTCTCCACAATCCTTTCCAAAACCTGGATTCGCTCATCTCTAGCATCCAATTCCACCTCCAGCGACGCCTTTTTCCCCAATTCAGCGTCCGATTCCTGCTACTGCGACGGCGACGCCAACGAGAGGAGGAGAAGAGAGGAGGAGAGAAGAAGACGAGACGCTAAATGAATTCAATTTTCAAAATTGGATTTAATTCGCTGTACAATGACCATAATACCCCTGACTTGTTATTATGGAGTAAATTTGTGATTGAGGGAGCTAATATCCCATTAAATTCAAAAATTAATATTAGCCCTTGATTTTTTTGATCTTGTGGCTATTATTTGTTCTCTAGTTATATGGTTAAGAGGTGTTTGCCATAGATCATGACCCTATATATGATTGTATTCAATGTCGAACTAATTTTAAATACCGAACCAGAGACCAAATCTTGTCCACCCATTTTGATAATCTTGTGGTCATAATTAATTCAAGCAACTAATATCAAATAAACCTAAATCTATTAAAATATTTCGAAAATAGTGGCTTGAGGATGGTTTTGTAATTTTGTAATGCAGCGTTATTAATTTTTCCATGATTCAAGCCATGTAAATATAACAAAGATTTCTTTTCGATCAAAATCAAAATACAATCTCTGTAATCTCTATTTCTCAATTAAATCTCTAAGACCATTCCATCGTTCAATGGAAGATTCAAGCAGCCCTACGCCTAGAACAGATTTTACTGGTACATCAATGGACGCCTCGAGCAATCATTCTCCCAAAACTGATTTTACACATGAATCGCCGGGATCAAACCGGACCTGCTCAAGGTCATCGCCGATCCCACCAGACATGCTCAAGGCCATCTCCGGGATCAAACCGGACCTGCTCAAGATTATCGCCGATCCCACCAGACATGCTCAAGGCAATCGTCGAAATTACACCTATTTTGCAATTCCTTACCGCAAAATCAAACCGGATTTGTTCAAGGTCATCGCCAGAATCACACCTGTTTTGTAATGAACTGTTTTGCTTTAATAATGAACTGTATTAAGTATGAGATGAACCATTCTTGTTTATATGTCCTGATACCATTTCTTGTATATGAATGTTGTACAGACATGATTGTCTTGCTAAAATGAACCAATATATTTGTTAGATATTTATAAATATTGGTCATATGATATTAAAGCCTAGTCGTATATGTGCCAAATGTCATGAGGTTGGTCACCATGATTCAAAGAACTGCGACAAGATTAAAGAGAAGGCGAATACAACGTGAAGACCATTTAGTTTTAATTGAAACGCCTATGTTATGAATTTATTTCATTTTGCCATGAAGAACATTTACTATTGTGTTTCATGGTTAGATAATTAGACTACGATTGATGTCGGTCATTCAAATTTTATAAAGTATTATCTTCATCTTATAATGTTATAACTTCATCCTAAAAAATGAACCAAATATGAAACAAATTACTTCATCTTATAATCCTAAAACTTCATCTAATACCCTAACCACTTCATCTTATAATGTTATAACTTCAACCGAACTTGGAAATACGTCAGCTAAAATGAACCAAATTTGAGATGACTCAAATTTGAAAGAAAGCATTATATCTTATAATGTAACAAATTCATCTTATACTTTTATTACTTCATCTTGTAATATAATAACTTCATATTCTAATTTGAATCTTCCCAAAATCCAAATTTGAAACAAACCAAATTTGAATCAAATCACTTCATCTAATAATGTAATACTTCACACAATCTATTCGCTTTAAAGTTTGCAAAAAAATTAAATAATTCAAATACAAAATGGAATAAAGTAACAAACTACTGGAATAAACCTACTAGAATGAAGTAATAAATTACAAAGAAATAAATGTATCATGACAATTTTAAAAATCAAAACACTAACAAAACGAATGTTAACAAAACAACTCATCACTTCTTCTTCTTCATGTATCTTGTCGAAATTCCTTGAATCATGTATCTTGTCGGAATTCCTTGTGGCATATGGCATATCTACGACCATGCATGGACATATCCTTTATTTCTTCATTTGACAAATCTGCGATCATGCTTGGATGTATCCTTTATGTGGCACTTAAAACAAGACATTGATACATAAAAACTAATTGTTGTTAGTCAAAGATCATAACAAACACAAATCTTCATTCAACAAGTATTTAATTTCATTCGTTCATGTTATTACTTCATAACTAGGTTATTTAGTTCATAATAAGTACAATTCTTCATATACTTGTGCAAACGATACAGTTCATATTAGCATTTCATATTAATCAGTATTAAGTTCATTCAATAATGTTACTACTTCATTCCATTACATTAGATATTTGCAAAACTTATGAAATTCTTTGCATAAGCAACTTCCTAACAAAACAAGACATATCTACATTCAGAACTCATCACAAATACATCAACACCAAATATCCAGACCAATCACTTCATCAAATAATCAACTTTCACCACATAACATCATAACTTACCGCAAATACATTCTAGTAAAATTAATTCAGTTACGACATACCAAATATCTAGACATATCTACATCTCATCACAAACCAAATTCAGTTACAACATACTGGATTTCTTCATCTAATAAACACCTTTCTTCATCTTATAATGTAACAAGTTCACCCAAATATGAAAACATTTTATGTTAAACTGAATCTAATTTGAAAAACTAATACAAATAACTTCATAGAATGATATAATTTATTCACGTTTCTATGAAATCGCTTCATTTTATACTGCAATCAATTCACATTACAAAATTAAGATGAAGCAAATTTACAAATCAAAAGATTCGAAAAATATTTTGCAGATCACAGAGAAATGCATAATTAATAACCAAAACAGTAAAAATTTGAAAAAAATATATAATTTTAAGTATCTAAAATAAAATAACCAGACGCAGCTTTCGAATACAACATGCTGCTGATCTTAAACCAAAGTTTCAGAATAATTAGTATGTTGTGTTTTCCTAGAATGACTAAAAGTGTAGAACACAACAAATACCTTTGATTTTGGTCTGCTTCGTGTCAACCATGGTAAGAATCCTATGATAGCTATGGATAAGAAGGAGACGAAGGGATTGAATTGGATGGTGAAGACGAATGGCAGGCGGAGCTCTCTGAATCGTCGGTGTCGTTGTGAGAATGGAGTAGTGGGAGAAGAAAGTGTGGCTGTGAAAATTGGAAGCGAGAAGAGAAATGGGTGAAATTAATTCACCCTAAAATTATGATTCATTTTGACCTAAATAGCATAATGACTAAAATATCCCTTGGATGAAGTAATTAAATCACCGGATGAATGAGGAAAATGACATATACTTCTATCTCATCTTTTCCATTAAACTTTAAATCCAATGGTTAATATTTGGTCTCTAGTTCTACACTAAGAAGGTGTTGTGCATATAAGGGGACCATATATATATATATATATATATATATATATATATATATATATATATAGGGGTGCATTATAATAATAACCCCAATTTTCGTAATAACCCTATAACTAAATCTGGATCACACATTTTTAAAATCACGTGGTCTAGATTCAAACTTAGCTTTCCTTCATAAAAAAAGGCGCAGAGGGTAAATATGTCATTTCGCTTATTTAATTTCTGAATTTCGCTCATGATAAAATTTACGTATCCAAATTTCGCTCATTTATTTCCCATGATATACAGATGTATGAGGTTCAGTTATACGTAAAATCTTATTTCCCATGATATACAAATTTCGCTCAATTAAATACGTAAAATCTTATTTAAGTATCATTTTATCATTTTATCAGTCAAAAGTATAATTTTATCAACTCAGAGTATCATTCTATCCGGCAAAACTATCATTCTATGCAATAAACCTAACATATATCATTTTATCATTTTATCAGTCAAAGTATCATTTTATCAACTCAGAGTATCATTCTATCCGGCAAATCTATCATTCTATGCAATAAACCTAACATATATCATTTTATCATTCAGTCAAAAGTATCATTTTATCAACTCAGAGTATCATTCTATTCGGCAAAAACAATCATTCTATGCAATAAACCTAACCAACACTGAGAAGCGATTCAAAGCACTCCAAATCCCTCTCTTCTTCTTCTTCTTCTTCTTCTTCTTCTTCTTCTTCTTCTTCTTCTTCTTCTTCTTCTTCTTCTTCCTCCTCTCTCTCCGTCAAATTCACGGCGGCTTCAGCGCCGTTGCCGGCGTCCCATCACTATCCTCTTTTGGCCCTCTCCCTTGCTCTCGGTTCTCTATCTCTCCGTCTCTTCTCCTCTTGCCAGAGGTGAGCTCCGTCGAGGAATTAACAAAGTAGTATTTCGATTCCTGCGGCCAGCGAGCCACGTAAACAATGTAAAAAACGCATTTAGAATATTTTTTTTTTAAAATCATGTAAAATACAAAATCAAAGCGAAATCTGTATATTTCAATTCAACTAATAGGTTAGGATATTTGCTGATCCAAATTATTTACTTATTAATTACCTTCCTTTTTTGTGGTCAGATCCACAAATACGTGTACTATTCTTTTTTAATTTAAGTTAGTTCTCACTTTCAATATTTAGAGCAATAGTACTATATTATTAGGCCGGATTACTATTTGGGAATATAGCTTTTCTATTAGATAAAAATGTTATAAAATGATGGTTTCAAGGGATAAAATGATAGTTTCAGAAGGTAAAATGATAGTTGCACTTGATAAAATGATGGTTTCAGGGATAAAATGATAGTTTCAGGGGATAAAATGATAGTTTCAGAAGGTAAAATGATAGTTACACTTGATAAAATGATGATTTCAGGGTATAAAATTATAGTTTCAGGGATAAAATTAGATAAATATACTACGAGAATCAAGATAGAGGTAGATAATTATGTATACTGATGGGGTACGAACTAAACAACTAAACCCTAGTTGCGAGCCCAATAACAGTGACGGCCCATCAGCCCAAAACCCAAGAAAGAGTATCAGTTCGGCATGACAAAAGAGTTCGGTTCGGCACAACCAAAGAGTTCGGTCGCAGCCTACAGCTCGGTAAAAGCCAACCAATCAAGCTCTACTCTCAAAACCCAAGAAAGAGTATCAGTTCGGCATGACCAAAGAGTTCGGTTCGGCACAACCAAAGAGTTCGGTCGCAGCCTACAGCTCGGTAAAAGCCAACCAATCAAGCTCTACTCTCAGATCGGCAAAAGCTAATCGGCAAAGTTCAGCAGTTCGGTCTCAGTGTTCGACCGAACAAGGAGATAGTGGACCCATGCAGGATCTCCACGACCTCCATTACACCCACGATCTATTTAGTGGTGTTAAGCAGTTATCAACCATCCACGATCTAGTGAGTGGTGCTGCAAACCACGATCTTAGTTCAATGTATAAATAGAACCTAGATCAGGTAGACAGGGGTTAAGCTCTCTAGATCCTGAATCTTATAGCAAATCAGTATTGTAATCTGTAAGCGAGACCAAGCAATACAAATTTGCCCTCTCTTCTTCCCGTGGACGTAGATTTACCTCAGTAAATCGAACCACGTAATTTCCCGTGTTGTGATCATTTATTACTTGCATTTATTCCCATCAAAAATTCGCCACATCATCACTGGCGCCGTCTGTGGGAATCGACAGAAAACCAAAACTCTGATAAAAGCGAGTTTTTGATCCTCTTCCACCAAAAAATGCATACCAGATCACATAATACCCATACTACCGTCCGTGACGAACGTGAGGAAGCTAGTCCAGCCCATAGATCTGGAAAACAGCCTCGGGAGAAATCTGCCTCCAGTTCTCACGGTGAAGGAACAAACCACTCAAAAAGTCATCGCGCCGAGCCTCCCCAGCAGCTCGCTTTGAATGAGGCTGTCAAGTCGTTCTTGGCTGAGAAGCAGGATGAGTTCTTAACATTCCTGCAAAAGAGCCAGAAGCCGGAGGAGAAAACGGCGGATTCTCCCTCCCCCTCCAGACATGAAAGTCACTACCGCAGTAGTGTCGCACCTTCCAGGAGAAAGAATCCTCACCACCGACATGTTCCTGTTCCTCCTCGGTACCGAAATCACAGGAGAACTCCATCTCCACCATACCGAAGAGATGTCGGATTCGCCATGTATGGAGCGCTGAAGACTCCATTTTCGGATGATATCACCCGAACTCCATTGCCACAGAATTACCGAACTCCGTCAATGACTTATGACGGGTTAGTGGATCCTCATGATTTCCTGGGACGCTATCAGTATAATATGGCGAACCAAGGTCTCAATGAGGTTCACATGTGTAAGCTGTTTCCCGAGCTGCTTATCGGGAACGCAAGAAGGTGGTTTGACAGCCTCCCTCAAGGGAGCATTAGGTCTTACAGAGATCTAATGGATGCTTTTCACAGGAGATTCTTCCAGAAAGCGGAAGCCCGAATCACTTCGGCTCAGCTGCTTTCTATACGTCAAGGTCGCGATGAAAAAATTAGCGACTTCATGACGAGATTCCACAAGGAATGCCTACAAGTAGATGATCTCAATGATCTACTTGTCATTTCGGCATTCCAAAATGGAATTCTGCCCGGAGCTCTCTACAGAAAGCTCGTTGAGTGCAGTCCGCAAACAGCTCAAGAGATGTGGGACATTGCGGACCAGTTTTCTCGTGCCGATGAGGCAGACCGTCGAAAACGGTCTTTAGACAGCTCATCCAGAGGAGACAAAAAGAAGCCCGATCATAGCGATCAGGGGCTTCCTCGCCGAACTCCTTTTGAAAGAATTCAAAGGGCACCGGTACAAGGCAGATTGGGACCACGTCTCGATCTTGAGAAACCGCCCGCTCAGTTCGTACCATTTAACAAGTCGAGAGCGGAAATTTTCGAACTGCATTCTGATATGTTCGAAAAACCAAAGCGGATGACGAAATCAGCCACGCGCCGAAGTCAGGATACGTACTGCTCCTACCATCAAGACCACGGTCACGATACCGAGGAGTGCCGAAATTTGGCAGCAGGTATTGATGTTCTTGTGAAAGCAGGGACGTTAAAAAAATACCAAAGCAAGCTGCCGAAGAAGAATAAGAAACAGAGAGGTGCGAACTGCGCTCCTCAGGATCCTAAAAGGCAACAGGATCCCGAAGACAATGACGAGCCGCAATATGACGGAGTAATCCAGACTATTGACGCTCTCCCAGCCGGGAAGACTAAGTCGTCTCCAAAAGCAGAACGCAGAGGCGTCAATCGAGAGGAGCCTATGCATAAAAGGCTGAAGAAGGAGGAAGTAATCACGTTTTCAGATGCAGATCCCGTCCCGGCCATTTCTCCTCATCAAGACGCGATTGTCATTCAAGCCGGAGTGGCAAACAAACTGATCCACAGAGTGTTTGTGGATACAGGAGCGTCGGTTAGCATTCTTTTTAAAGAATGTTTTGATAAACTGGAAGTGGATCCAGCTCGGCTCAGTCCGGCCCCACTTCCTCTGAAAAGTTTCGCCCAGGAAGACACCCGCCCTGAAGGTACTATCAGCCTTCCGATTACGGTGGGAAGAGCGCCTCTAGCTCCAGTACGATGATCGAGTTTTTTGTGGTAAAAGCTCGGTCCCCGTATAACATCATCCTGGGAAGAGACTGGCTCAACACAGTTCGGGCCATTTGCTCTACTTATCACCTCACAATCAAGATCCCCACTAAAGGAGGGATTGCAGTCATCCGGGGTGATCAAAAGAGAGCAAAAGAATGTTTGCAGATTGCGCTTAAAAGTGCCGAGCAATCAGATCGGCACCATCAAGCATAGCAATCACAGCAGCCGGAGTCAGGGGCAGGCGAAATGACCGAAGTCACACCGGAGCCGAACTCGATGACAGTTCAGTTATACGAAGATGATCCATCCAGAACGGTCAAGATCAGTTTCGCGGGAACACCTCTGCTCCGGGAAAAGACCATCCAGCTCCTCAAAGAGTACAAAGATGTCTTTGCGTGGTCTCCGTTGGACATGACCGGAGTGTCTTCCGAGGTAATTACACATCGGTTAAATATTGATCCTTCAGTCCGGCCTATAAAACAGAAGCAAAGACTCTTTGCGGCAGAAAGAAATCAAGTCATCCATGACGAAGTCCGCCAATTACTGAAAGCGGATGTATTATTCGAAGTAAAATATCCTTCTTGGGTGGCCAATCCTGTGATGATCAAGAAAAAAGAAGGAGGATGGCGGATGTGCATAGATTTTACCGATCTAAATAAGCACTGTCCTAAAGATTGCTACCCCCTTCCGAACATAGATAAAAAAGTAGAAGCTTTGATAGGCTTCGAAATTTTCTGTTTTCTTGATTTGTATAAAGGATACCACCAAGTTTTAATGGATGAGAATGATGCTTCAAAAACGGCTTTCATTACTGACTTCGGCATTTTTGCTTATAAAAAGATGCCATTCGGTTTAAAGAATGCTGGAGCCACATATCAAAGGATGGTAGACAAGCTATTTCGGCACCTGATCGGAAAAGAGGTTGAAGTCTATGTTGACGACATAGTTGTTAAAAGTAGAAGCACTTCGGATTACGAAGACAATCTCAAATCAACCCTCGACGTGCTCAAAAAAGCCAACCTCAAACTCAATCCCCAAAAATGTACCTTTTTGGTAGATTCGGGAAAGTTTCTGGGTTGTTGGGTTTCAAAGGACGGACTCAAGGCAAATCCCCTAAAGGTTCAAGTTGTTCAGAACATGGCAATGCCGAAGTCCATACATGATGTGCAAAGGCTAACTGGATGTCTAGCCGCACTGAATAGATTCCTTTCCCAAGCAGCCGAAAAGCAACTGCCGTTCTTCAATGTTTTGAAGAAGGCACCAAAGTTTGAGTGGGGAGCCGAACAGAAAAAGGCTTTTGACGAACTCAAAAGTTATTTAGCCGAACTCCCTATTCTCTCTGCTCCAACAGATGCCGAAGTGATATTCTTATATTTAGCGGCATCAGATCAAACCATTAGCGCGGTACTTGTACGAGAAGAAGGCCTAAAGCAGCGTCCTATCTACTTTACAAGCCGAGCATTAAGAGGTCCCGAAACAAGGTATCAACCTCTGGAAAAAATTGCTCTGGCATTAGTAAATGCAGCAAGGAGACTGCGGCCATATTTCTATGCTCACAAGGTATGCGTCTTAACCGATCTTCCACTTCGGCAAGTTTTGACTAAGCCTGAAGCATCAGGCAGAATTGCCAAGTGGGCCATAGAGTTGGGAGAACATTCAATAGAATATCTACCTCGGAAAGCCATCAAGGGACAAGCCTTGGCAGATTTTCTGGTAGAGGCAAAGTTCGGTCAAGCAATCCCTATTATTGCCGAACAGAAAAGCCCTACCAATGATGAACCAACACAGCCCCAGGAACCCGAAGTAGAGCCGCCGGACTGTTGGATTGGATTCGTAGATGGAGCTTCGAATAAGACGGGAAGTGGAGCTGGTATTCTACTTATCGCTCCCGACGGACACGAGGTAACTTATTCACTTCGGTTCTTATTCCCAACCACTAATAACGAAGCCGAATACGAAGCCCTTCTTGCCGAACTTCGGTTAGCGCAAAGTCTATTTATCAAATCTCTCAAAATCCATTGTGATTCACAAGTCATAGTGAATCACATGTTGGGTACAAGTGAAGCCCGAGATGAAAGGATGAAAAAATACTTGGACAAAGCGCAAAGCATTAGCCGAAGTTTCTCTTATTTTCGGATAATCCGCATTCCCAGAGCGGAAAATGGCCGAGCAGATACTTTAAGCAAGCTAGCCTCATATCCGAGCTCAAAAGTGGAGGAATTACCGCACAGAAGCATTGATGATGCTGAGGTACTTTCAGTAACCAGCTCGCCGAACTGGATGACGCCAATATCAAAGTATCTAGATCAAGGACAACTGCCCGAGGATAAGAGAGAAGCTCGGAAAATCACATGCCGAGCACTTCGGTATGAACTTCATGAAGGAGTCCTATATAGAAAGTCCTACCTTCAACCGTTATTGCGATGTGTAGGACCAGAAGAGACGGACTACATCCTTAGAGAAGTTCATGAAGGATCGTGCGGCAGCCACATCGGAGCTAGAGCTTTAGCTAAAAAAGTTCTGAGATGGGGATATTATTGGCCAACTTTGGTACAAGAAGCAGTACAGCTCGTTAAGAAATGTACGAAGTGCCAAATCCATGCAAATATCCCAAGGATGCCGCAGACCGATCTATGTGCTATGCAAAGCCCTTGGCCTTTTATGCAATGGGGCATAGACATAGTAGGACCACTACCACAAGCTCCTCGGCAAATGAAATTCTTGATCGTTGCCGTGGACTACTTCACAAAGTGGGTGGAGGCTGAACCATTAGCTACGATAACGAGCTCGAAGGCATTGGATTTTGTTTGGAAGAACATAGTTTGCCGATTTGGCATACCCCATATCCTCATTTCGGATAATGGGACTCAGTTCACCGACAAGACATTCAAGAATTGGTGCCAAGAGTTGAATATTCAACAGCGGTTCACTTCGGTCTCTCACCCACAAGCAAACGGACAAACGGAAGTAACAAACCGTATTTTGGTGAAAGGATTAAAAGCTCGGTTAGAACAAGCCAAAGGACAATGGGTAGAAAATCTTCCTCAAGTCCTATGGTCCTACCGAACTACACCAAAAACCTCCAACGGTGAAACTCCGTACAGTCTAGTGTACGGCACTGAAGCCGTAATTCCGGTTGAGATCGGCATACCCAGCCCCCGAACACTCAATTTCTCAACAGAACTGAATGATGACGGACTGAGAGCCGAACTAGATCTTGCCGAAGAAAGAAGAGAACTGGCCTGCATAAAAGCAGCCAAGTACAAGGAGCAAGTAACCCGGTATTATAACCAAAGGGTGAAAAAGCTGCAGTTTCAAGTGGGAGATCTCGTATTGAGAAACAATGAAGTAAGCCGAGCAGAAAAGCTGGGCAAACTTGAACCCACATGGGAAGGTCCGTATCGGGTGTCAGAAGTCCTGGGAAAAGGGTCTTATAAATTGACTCACATGTCAGGAGAACAAGTACCCCGAACATGGCATATTTCCAACCTCAAGAAGTTCCATTTGTAAGAGACAAGGTCCGGTCAGTCTTGTATCTAGTTCGGTCCTAGGGATATGTGCTTTCATGTTTCTATTTGTCCTTTATGCTGGTCGTTTTATAAAAGTTTAAAATCTTTTTCGTCTTTTTATTTGTCTTTATGTGCGTTTAGTCTCTATGTGCGTTTTGTCTCTTATAAATATTACTGAGGTATATTGATCTTTAAAGGCTGATCCCCTTTTTAGATCATGTATTAAAGACAATTGTGAGTCCAAGCTTCTAAGGAAGATACAAGACCACAATTCAGCTTAAGAAACAAGCAGTTCGTCTGAAACGGACTGCAATAAGCCGAAAACCACTTCGGTCAACCAGGGAAAGTCCAATCCAAGCGATAAAACTCGCCAAATTAGGACACAAAGGGAAAGTCCAATCCAAGCGATAAAACTCGCCAAATTAGGACACAAAAGGAAAGTCCAATCCAAGCGATAAAACTCGCCAAATTAGGACACAAAGGGAAAGTCCAATCCAAGCGATAAAACTCGCCAAATAAGGACACAAACTAAGTCCGGTCAAAGAAGAGTTTACTTCATAAGACCAAGGACGAGTCCGGTCAAAGAAGAGTTTACTTCATAAGACCAAGGACGAGTCCGGTCAAAGAAGAATTTACTTCATAAGACCGAAGACGAGTCCGGTCAAAGAAGAGTTTTCTTCATAAGACCGAAGACGAGTCCGGTCAAAGAAGAGTTTTCTTCATAAGACTGAGGACGAGTCCGGCCAAAGAAGAGTTTTCTTCATAAGACCGCGGACGAGTACAATAAATGAAATAAAAAATCGCTGAACTGTAAATACGCAGTGATAGAAGCGAAATGAAAAAATTTCATTTATTAAGTCTTGTTCGGCATACAATTTCGCTGCCCTACGAGAAGGCGTTACACCATTACAAAGGACTATTCTACTGTCCACGGTTGCTAAAGTTGAGCCACCTATCCAAAAAATCCTCATGATGCTGAGTTCGGGTGTTCCGAACAGTTGAAGAATAAGTAGGTCGACGAGATGCTCTGATCGACCTACCGCCCCTTCCCTGAGTCCGGGAAGTTCTAGCACCTCGGCGGCGAAGAGTCTCTTCACGAAGCATCCGCTGATCTTGCTCACTCATAATCACAACTCCTCTACGAACTTCAGGGCGTTCTCGTCTCGACATTTCCGGTTGCTCCGGAGTCCGTTGCTGACTTGGAGTACGTTCTCGTCTTGACGTTTCCGGTTCATCCTGAGTCCGTTGTTGGTTTGGAGTAGAATCTTGAGCAAGTGGATTAGAGGTTTGAGTTGGAGTGTGAGCATCTGTTGGCGGGAAACGCCTAAGGAATCTCTCGATTGAGGGACGCCGGGAAAGAATGATGTCGTACCGAGAAGCCAAGCGCCGCAATGACTTCACAACTTGTTGGCAAGCCGAGCTCTCCAGCGCATTGTTCTTCCGGAGTACATGAAGCTCCTCCCACAGTTCATCAACTTGATTCTGAACTTCAGATATGGTCATTCCCCCGCGCCCGCAGATGAAATCCTCATAGGCAGTCCTCTCAGCGATGACAGTGTTCAGCTCGGCCTCCAGATCTTTCTTTATGGACTTTAAGTCCTTATTGTTGGACTCCAGCTCCACTAACCGAGCCAAGAGTTCGTCATACTTCACCTGGTCATCTATGGCTTTTTTCTCAGCTTCGTTTAAAGCCGAAGAGTATAGCCGCTTCCAGTGAAGTACCTCCAGCTCCTTAGAGTTAAGAATACAAAGCAGCTATGTCAGTTCGGCATTTCAGTTTACCGAGCAGGCAGTAAACCACAACAGGAGTAAAAGAGATTACGAAAAGCTATAAAGAAGACACGAGTGTAGAAAGAAGAATTTTTTCATTCACAAGAAAAATTTTTACACAAGGAGGGCTTCAAGGCCATTTTACAAGGAGAGAAAGAAACTAAACTAAGAGAAGGGAGACGAAATCATACTCCGCCAGTTTCGTCTCCGGCTCCTCTGTGGGTTTCAGCCTCCTTCTCCTTGTCTACTTCGGCTTCAGCCTCGGCCTCCCTACTCCCTCCAGCCTGCTCGGTGCCCTCATCGCCGATCTGCTGCACCTCCTGCTCGGCATGCCCGTCGCCGGCCTGCTGATCCGTCTGCTCGGTCTCCTTGCCGGCCTCGTTTTCCTGCCCACCCTCTTCGTTAAAGATTGAAGCGGGTGAAACAGGTCCCAAGGAGGCAAAGATGGCCTCCATGTTCTCGTCCCGGTCAGCGCGGCAGTTACGGACTCTTTCAGCAGAGAGCAGGACCGAGGAAGAAGCAAGCTCCTCAAGGAGCGGCAGACTCTGGAGACGAGCTGAAATCTCTCGGCCATACAGCGGCAGGACGACTTCGGGTCCCTGCTCAGCGTTATCGGTCATCAATTTCAGCAGATCACCGATAAAGGCCGAAAATTGATTGCTCAAAAAGAGTTTCTCCGTGAAAACACGGAGAGCCTCCCCCTGAGCAACCACGGCGGCAGCCTCCCTCTGTTTAGATTGCTCTCTCTGGATGATGAGCTGATTTTTGGCACGCTGAGCTTCATCCTGAGCCGAGATCCTAGCGGCCCTTGCCTTCTCAAAGTCTGCCCGAGCCTGTTCGGCCTGGTGACGAGCAGCATTCAACTTCCTCTGCATCTCAGCATAATCGTTGGACGCTTTGGAGAGTTCAACGGCGACGAGCTTGGAGAGCATATTGTTCCTCTGAAAATGGAAAAAGGAAAAAGTCAACAGAGGGGCCACAAAAAATATAGGAAAAAAGCAAGGCCAGAAAATCAAGAAGAGAATTCACCTCTACAAAGTCCGTTGGCCATGCAAAAGGCTCACAGACATGTTCCGAAGGGGCCGCCAAGACAATGTCTTTCTCCGGCGCTCTTGGGGGTTTCTGAATCTTCCCTTTCCCCTTTGCCGAAGTCGACTCCGGCTTTTTTGGATCCGAAGAAGAGGTCTTCTGCCTTTTCGGATTCTTCTCGGCATCAGACGCCGAGCCGGTGGCTTTCTGTCTCTCCGGCTCATTAGATTCGGAGGATTTGCGACCGAGTTTGTTTAGCATGTTCACTGCCAAAAAGCAAGAAAACAAGGTTAGTCTTCGTCGTTAAAGCAGTAAAGCATAAAAAAGAAATCCTCACCCTCAGTCTCTTCGTCCGAAGACGAGATATCGAACACGAAGTCACCCTTGACGAGCTCAGATTCCGAGTACTGTTTCCTAATCATAGGAATCTTATTGAGCTCGCCCTCGAGCTCGTTCAACGGTTCTAACCGAGGATGAGGAATTACGGACTTCGGCCCTCTCCAGGGAAAGCCCGGAGCCGCTGTCCTATTGTAAAAAAAGAAACGATTTTGCCATTTCGGCCATTTGGTTTTACAAAAGGCTCTAAAGGGCTGTAAAGGGATCAAGTAAAACCAGGATCCCTTCCTCTTAAACTGAAAGAAATTAAGGATTGCCCTCAGAGACAGATCCTTTCCTAATCTACGCAGTTCGGCAGCAAAGGCCGATAAGTGCCTCCAAGAATTCGGAGTCACTTGACCTAAAGGGAGTTGAAAAAAATCAAGAAGCTCTACAAAGGCAGGGGGAAGAGGGAAACGAAGCCCGCATTCTAAGCAGGCTTCGTAAACGGTGGCATAACCCTCCGGCGGCGAGTTAGCCCTATGAATGTCGTCGGGAATCACCACTAACCCCCCAGGAAGAAAATATTTTCCGTGTAAGGATATCACAGTATCCTTACTCAAAATGCTGTGAAAATATTCTACCGTCTTCTCCCCGGACCTTTTCCGGCCAGAAGACCCCTCACCCCCCTTCCTACCACTACCTGATTCAGAAACAGATTCAGAAGAAGAAGACATGATTCTTACTCTCTGATGGTCGAAAGTCTGAAGAAAGTCTTGAAGAAGCGGAAGAAAATTTTTCGAAAAAGGGAGAGAATACAGAAGAAATAATCGCAAAAGTGTTTCCAATGATGAAGAAAGGAAATATTTATCGGATTCGCAAATGCATTTCAAATCCGTCGCGCCGTTTCAAATCCCACTTTTTCTGGATTCAACGGCCGGATTTACTGTCACATTTAATGCAGACACGCGCATGGCACGTCCCCTGACGTCAGCCTCCCCCTTACATTTATCCAAAATGCCGAAGTGATTCACTTCGCTTTTCGGGGGGGGTGGTGATGGGGTACGAACTAAACAACTAAACCCTAGTTGCGAGCCCAATAACAGTGACGGCCCATCAGCCCAAAACCCAAGAAAGAGTATCAGTTCGGCATGACCAAAGAGTTCGGTTCGGCACAACCAAAGAGTTCGGTCGCAGCCTACAGCTCGGTAAAAGCCAACCAATCAAGCTCTACTCTCAAAACCCAAGAAAGAGTATCAGTTCGGCATGACCAAAGAGTTCGGTTCGGCACAACCAAAGAGTTCGGTCGCAGCCTACAGCTCGGTAAAAGCCAACCAATCAAGCTCTACTCTCAGATCGGCAAAAGCTAATCGGCAAAGTTCAGCAGTTCGGTCTCAGTGTTCGACCGAACAAGGAGATAGTGGACCCATGCAGGATCTCCACGACATCCATTACACCCACGATCTATTTAGTGGTGTTAAGCAGTTATCAACCATCCACGATCTAGTGAGTGGTGCTGCAAACCACGATCTTAGTTCAATGTATAAATAGAACCTAGATCAGGTAGACAGGGGTTAAGCTCTCTAGATCCTGAATCCTATAGCAAATCAGTATTGTAATCTGTAAGCGAGACCAAGCAATACAAATTTGCCCTCTCTTCTTCCCGTGGACGTAGATTTACCTCAGTAAATCGAACCACGTAATTTCCCGTGTTGTGATCATTTATTACTTGCATTTATTCCCATCAAAAATTCGCCACATCATCATATACATAAATTGAAAGATATATCATATAATTAAGTCTACACAGAGTAATACCAAAATTGAGTCAAACTTTGAAGACAAATACAAAATCAGTGGAGATTTTTACATAAATATTATCGAGAAAGTTTATAAATTTAATGAATAATACAATCAACACCCACAACAGTTTCCAACACCCACAATTGGATTTGGGCCTTTTACTTCTACTTGAGCTTCGGTTGATTGGCAATTTTGGTTCGACATAGATAATTGATTGGATTGTTAATATCTATTCTTTTTCGGGGGATAAAAGTTTAGGGGATAAAATGATAGTTTCAATGAATAAAATGATAGTTTTAGTGGATAAAATGATAATTTCAGGGGATAAAATGATAGTTTCAGGGGATAAAATAATTATTTCAGGGGATAAAATGATAGTTATTCTTTTGTGCACATTTTGGATTTTGGAGTTATTCTTTTGTGGTCGATATTCTACACAACTAACCAAAAAATTGACGTTTCAAAATTCAAAAGATACTAGCTTATCTCAACTTTCATTTCACTGTATTTATTTCATTATTTTTGTTTGGTTGCTAAGAAATTACTGTAGCATTGGTAGGCAGGCAGCAGTGTCACGAAAATCTTTAGCTGTAGGCAGTGTGCAAATTAACCTGGCTCTTCTTGACCATAAATTTTTTTCATCAAACCTTAACTTTTTCGAATTAAATCACAACTTTTCCATATCTCGCAATTATCTCATGAAACTAATTTTGATGAATTTGGTGGCGACGTGGAAGCTGGATTTTTGGACATAGAAACGTTGTTGTCCATGTACACACTTGAAACAACTTCGTTTCCATCATTTCGATCAATTTTAGGGATTATTTTCTTAATTTGCAGCTCGCCGCAACGTGGAAGCTGAGTTTGAGTTTGCAAATTCAAACAACAGGGATAAAATGATAGTTTCCGTGGATAAAATGATACTTTCAAATGATAAAATGATAGTTTTAAATGATAAAATGATACTTTTGCATAAAATGATAAAATGATAGTTTCAAATGATAAAATGATACTTTTACATAAAATGATAAAATGATAGTTTCAAATGATAAAATTATACTTTTGCATAAAATGATAGTTTCAAATAATAGTTTCATTCGATAAAATGATAGTTTGAAACCATAAAAATGATAGAGATGGATGAGAGTAAAGTGCGTCTAGTTTTGTGTATTTTAAAGCAGTATGAATTGATAACGTAGCCTCCTACTAATTAATTAAATAAAGCAGACTGACATACATGCAGCTGTTGTCGTCCACTTTTGTATGATAAACACACGCACAAATTTTGGTATTATATGATAATGGGGAGGCGACATATCGCTGTCGTAAATGACATTTGGCAGCCAAGCTTGGAAATTGAATCATCTATCTCTATAAACCGCCGGTTTCGGGCCCGAACCGGCGGTTCAAGGGTCGAGAAATTGCCGAACCTGAACCGGCCCGCCTAGCTCCCGGCGGTTCCGGTTCCGGTTAAAAAAACCGGCGGGTTACGCGGCGGTTCAAAACCGCCGGTTTTCGGCTTGAACCGCCGGTTCCAAGCCGGTTCGGCGGTTCGACGATTTTTTTTTTTTTTTTTTGCATTTTTCAACTTTTCAATTTTAATCAAATTAAATTACACTTTTCAAGTTTGTTTTTGTATGCAATGTGAGTAAATAAAATTGAAAAAAATACGGCTAAAGTTGCAATTTTATTGAAATTGCATGTTTACAAATTACACGTTACAAGTTACAACAATTACAAATTGAAAACATATGCCGGTCTTGAAGTCTTAAACAAAATTTAAATACAAATGAGACTACTAGTGAAGAACTAATTACAAATGACAAGAAATGACGTTGAAGTTCTTAAACGTATAAGTGTATTATATATATACTCTTAACCGGCGAAGAAGATCTTTCTACATAACTAAATTAAGGACACCTTTAGCAATTCAACTTTAAATGTTGAGTTTCGTCTAACAATCAACAATTATAGTAGAATTGTCAAAAGTTTCCCTCATTTAGCCGTATAGAGAAATATACTTCATCGACTGGAGTATATACAAATACAATTATGTAATTGTATTTGCATATTTTTAAAGTAGGAATTAATGGGAAAAAAAAGAAATAAAAGAAAAAGGACTTGAGCTCAACTTAAATTAAAAAATTTAAGTTGAGGTGCCTACGTATCCCAATTGCTCATTTGCATTAGGGAATCAAAGTCCACGTAGTTCTCTTACCTTACTTACCTATTTGGCTTGGCCGGCGGCGGTTGACGGTTGGCCTAATCTTCATCCCCGGTGAATTCATCTTGTGATCCCTCTTGACGATCATTCCAATCATTTTCTTGTTCTCGGACGTCAGCTTTGGCCCAATCATCAAGTAACATCACGGCTTCCATATTTTTCGCCGAGAGCTTACTTCTTGATTCATCCAAAACGCGCGAGCCAACACTAAAAGCGGACTCGAGGGCGACGGTGGAGCCGGAACAGAAAAAATCTCCTTGGCCATTGAAGCAAGGATGGGAAAATCTTTCTCGTGGGTTCCCCACCAATCGAGGACGTCGATTTGGGCGGGAGGAGTAGGACCTTCATCACCAAAGGAAAAGAGTGATTCAAAATATAAATCTAATTCACTGACCATACCTGAGGACCTTCCGCCGGTGCTGTAGTTGTATAGGTCGGCTAGTTGGGATTGCGCATCGGGGTCATCATAATCGGCTTGAAATGCAAAGCCATAGTTATGTTGTGGAGGAGGTGGTCTTCTGACTTGGTGAGTGGTGTTATACTTGGTTTCATATTCGGTGTAGAGAGAGCGCAAGTTATACTCGAGGTTTTGTTGCACAACTGACCGGTCCGGGAGGTTTATTTGAAAGGTTTCTGAGAGGTCGACTCCAAATTCGTCACTGGTATCCGATTGGATTGCTTGAAGAGGACCAAGATCAATTGAACTCAAATTGTTATAATAAAAATCTAAAATTCTAGAGGTACCTGCTAATTTCCATTTTGGATCCAATACCTTTGCAATCAAAAACACGTTAGGAATCTCACTGAAATACTTGAGCCATTTTTCAATCATATAATACAAAACGCACATTAACTCGGGAGAAGAGGAAGCATTTTTCATTGCAGTTTTAAAACCAAGGGATATGTACATGCAATGCTCCAAAACACGAACAGCAGTGCAATAATAAACACCCGACAATTCAACAGTAGCATTTTTGAAATATTTGAACAATTTAAATAAAGCCAAACTGTTATCCCAACAACTATGCGAAAGATATAAATCACGGTAGGGGTTAGTTCTATAAAAATCACATAAAGCATTTTTATGTGTCAAGGTAGAATTCAGACAATCATATGTCGAATTCCATCTATGAGACACATCCATAGTAAAATTCGTGTACCTGACATTCTTTTGATGGCAATATTTCTTCCATGCTTTGCCAATAGCTGGCTTTTGATGGATTAATCTAACTGCTTTTCTAATAGGAGAGACATGCTTTTGCCATAATTCAAGCGCATCCTGTACACATAAATTTAAAATATGGCAAATGCATCTTTGATGAAAATACTTACCTCCAATTACCGGTGTACAAGCCGCAATCAAATCGGCAATACTTGCGGTGTTGGCAGTTGCATTATCAAAACCAATAGAAAATATCTTGTTGCATAACTGAAACTCATTCAACACTTGTATAATCAAAGAAGCAATTTCGGGTGCAGTGTGTGGACTTTCAAATTCTCTAAAACCAATTAAACGCTTGTTCAAAGTCCAACTGTTGTCCACAAAGTGAACCGTAATACCCATGTATGAATGACGGTTAAAACAATCCGTCCAAACATCTGAGCAAATGTTCACCCTGTGGCCTATGTTAACTAAATAACGTGATAATTCTACCTTTTTCTCCAAGCACTGCCGAACGGTAGATCATTGCACGGTCATTCGACCTATTCTTTTGATTGCTACATTCAACCCACTTTGCATAGTAACCTCAAAACTTTTGTCATCAAAAACATTAAAGGGCATATGCTTCATAGCCGCCCATCTAGTCATTGTATCATCAAAATTCTTTTTATCATATTTAAATAGAGGCGCACCTGACGAACCCGAGCCGGCGGGTTGGAAGTTTAGTTGGCTTTGGGTAGAAGCAGTGCCGCATTCTACCGGATGCTTTGCCACTAAATGGCGACGGAGGGTGCCATATCCACCACCGGCGGACCATTTGTACACTTTATCGCAATAGTTGCAGTAAACATGAAAGTCCGAAGTCTCTTCTTGAGAGTTCGGATCGTGAGAACTTGGAATCACCACCGCCACCTTCTTGTAGTGTTTGATAAAAATGTGCGATTTCAAAGCTTTTGCCGTGTTAGTGGGTGCAGGGGGAGGCATCTCCTCATTTCCGCCGGTGCTAGAAGGAATACGAGAATGCGATCTATCCTCGTTGTTGTCCGAGTCCGACGATATAGTAACGTCGAACTCCTCATCTTGTTGGGAACGACCTCCCCTACCCCCACCTTGTTGCATTTCAGCAAGTAGCATGGCGGTCCTATGATCTTCTTCCATCTACAAATATTATGTACGTAGAAGTTAAAAGTATGAACGCAAAAAAAAAATTAATGAAATTTTGTGCATGTGAATTGGAAAACAAATTTTTCATTACTTACTTGCATGCGTTCGGCTGCCAATCGGGAAACCTCTTCCATAACATCTCGACGACTAGGTCGTCGAGATTTTGAGGGACGCGTAGTGCTTTGATCTTGGGCTATTCCCTTGCCCCGATCACCACGTCCCGATCCACCACGAGAAGAAGACATATTGAATATATTGATAAATGAAAAGTAATATTGACTTGGAATGAAATATGTATAAAGTATAAAAGAAGTGGTAAATTATGAGCACAACAAATATAGTAGTGAGCAGAAAGTGTAGAATTAAACTTGCGCAATTAGAGAGAATGAGGAGAGAATAGAGAAATGGAGATTGAGAATGAAATCCTTGTTAACACAAGACTGGGGTAAGGAAATATGAAGGAGAAGTGGGGTATTTATAGGAGTAAAATTGGAAGAAATAAAATAAAAAAATTCAAATTTCAAAATTTTAAATTTTCGGCCGAACCGCCGGTTTACCGCTTGAACCGGCGGTTCAACCACAAAACCGACGGTTTTTCAACAAAACCGGCGGGTTGGTCCACGGTTTTCCGACACAAACCGCCGGTTTCTGACCTCACCTAGCCCCTACGCCTGAAAAGCTTCCGGAACCGGCGGAAACCGGTCGGAACCGCCGGTTCAAACCGGCGGTTTTCGTCCAAAACCGGCGAACCGCCGGTTCATACCAATCCCTACTTTGAACCCCTACGAACCCCTACGAACCCTATGCCGTTCGACCCTTTGAACCGGCGGTTCGAACCGCCGAACCGCCGGTTTTGAACCGCCGGTTCACGGTTCAAGATATTGCCGAACCTGAACCGGCCCTTATGACCCTGCGACCCTTCTGCCGGTTCAACCCGCCGGTTCCGGACCCGGTTCAAGAACCGGCGGTTCCGAACCGCCGGTTAACCGCCGGGCCGAGTCGGTTTGTGCATGCCTAATCTATCTCTATTATATTCAAATATTATGAATGTTTACGTGTAGAATGTGGGTGACATGACATGAATATTGAAGCAAGTTACAAAGTATTTTTGGATGACATGAAATTTGGGTGAGCAATTATTAAACAGCAAGAGATAAAATATGAACAGCAAGAGATCAAAATCAAAAGCGCTAACAATTTATCCAAAGGGAAAAGACAGTGACGCTTTTCTCTTTCTTCCTCGTGTGATAGTGATTCGTGGACGTAAAATGATAAAATGATGATTTCAGAGGATAAAATGATGGTTTCAGGAGATAAAATGATAGTTTCAGAGGGTAAAATAATAGTTTCAGGAGGTAAAATGATAGTTTCAGGGATAAAATGATAGTTTCAGTGGATAAAATGATAGTTTCAAATGATAAAATGATGGTTTCAAATGATAAAATGATACTTTTGCATAAAATGATAAAATGATAGTTTCAAATGATAGTTTCAGTGGATAAAATGATAATTTCAAATGATAAAATGATACTTTTACATAAAATGATACTTTTAAATAAAATGATACACTAAAAATGAATACTGTTAAAATTCACACTAACGTATCACAATCAATTCTCTTATACACGATGGCTTTGATTGATAAAAATTTTAAGAAAAGTCTGTCATTTTTGTAATCGTTCAACCAGAAAAGTATGGTGACATGCATTTATATATTGTCATTATTGGGATCGATAAATTAAATAGTACTGTATTACTGACAAAAATGAAAAGTATTTATTTTTATCTCTTTTTTTACATTAAGTTGAGATAATTACGAAAACTGAAATTATGAAATTTTAATTTCAATTCTGAATACTAGTGCGAGAAGTTAAAATAAATGTGCTCATAATATATTAGTATGTATGTATACCTTAATCATTTTTATTTATAACAGTTGTTGTATGCTTTATTAAATGTCGATATATAAATTTTGAAATTTGATTGTCGTTATTTAGAGGTAAATGATTTTTTTTAGATATTTTGGGATAATTTTAAAAAGTTGAAAATTATGATTTTATATTACAGTTTCAAAAGTTGTTAGGCCATCCACTACGATGTCTCTATACCGTCCCTTAAACCGTCTCTTAACTACTATTTGAGCACTATTTGAGGGCCCCACTGTCCTTTTTTCCTCCATCCCTTAACTAAGGGACGGAACCTGCAACGCTCCGTCTCTTAACCGTCTCTATACCGTCCCTTAATTACTATTCATTCAATTTCATTTAGATTTTTTTTTTCAACCCAATTCAATTTAAACAAACACACTTTATTAAAAACCACACTTTATTAAAAAACACACAAACTAAATAAACACACAAAATAAAAAAGACACAAAATAAAAAAACACACAAAATAAAAAAAACTACTCCGCCGGCGAATAGTCCGCTGGAGGCGGTCGAGGTTTAGGGGGTGTCGGAAGGTCAAGTTGTGCTGCCATAGCAACAATTCCGTTCCACCAGGCCGTGAATTGGGCGTACGAGAAGTGGGAAGTGTCCGCCATTGTGGCGGTCATGTACGCCACCATAAGTGTGTCCGAGCCTCCCCGGGAGCCTTTCGGCTTTATCTGGTGGTAGACCTCGCAGACCTTTTCCCAGAAACACTTCCGGGTTTGTTGATTCCCGACGATGGGATCGTACCAGACCGTGATCCAGGCGTTGTACACCGCCATCGTTTCGAAGTTGTTGTACGGATGCCGGCCAAGATCCTCTTCTTCTTCTTCCTCCTCGTCCTCGCCCGCCTGGGGTTGTACACCGCCAGTGCCACCTCCACCGCCTCGGCCACCTCCACCGCCAGTGCAACCGGGAAAATCCTCCCGGATCTGGGATAATCCCTGCGAATACCGCGTGGCGGAGGGACGAACATATGCATCAAGGTCAAAATTGGGTGGTTGGTACCCCCCGGCGTCGCCGAACCCTGAGTCCCAGGGGTTGACGAACCGGAACCGCCCAATGTGTTGATCATGGTCTCCCAATTGCCGAACGCGTTGAGATCCCACCCGCCGGAGCCGGAACCGCCGTAGTTGCCGTCCCCGTCGCCGGACATCTTGAGTTGGTTTATGAAAATTTGAGAGAAAATTTAGATGATAGGAAGAATAGATGTGTAGTTGTGTGTGAAATGAGGATGAGTTTAGGAGTATTTATAGAGTAAAAAAATTAATAAAAAATCAAAAAAATTATAAAAAAAAAACAAAAAAATGGAATTATTACCGTTACAATTTTTTTTTTTAATTTAAATTCAAAATTTTTTTTAAAAAAATATTTATTGCGTCAGCACGTGACGACGCCCACTCGCGGGCCGGCGAGTGGGCGTCACGCACGACGCCGGGTTGCTCCACGTCGCCTCGGCGCGTGGCGAGACAGCCAGTCTCGTGGCTCGCCGGGACGAGACGCGGGACGAGACGGGACAAGATGGAGGCTGCAACGCGTCGCGCCGGCGTCCCGTCTCGCGTCCGTCTCGCCGGGATGAGACGCGAGACGCCGGCGAGACCCGTAGTGGATGGTCTTATCTTGCTATTGAAAAATCATCTTTAAAGTTATAATTTTCTATTGTGAAATTGACCCAAAGTAAACGAAAACCGACTAATAGTACATGAAAAATTGTAATTTAAATGACAATTTTTTAAAATTATTTTGATGACTTTCCTTTATAGAGCAATTATGTCATTTTTCTTATAATTTTTTAATATGAGATGAAACTCTTTGTTTTATAGCTACACTCTACAAATAATTTGACTTATGTTTCAGTATGGAACAATAAAAAGAAAGTTGCATTCATACATATAAGAACACACTATCAAATGATAGTTTCAGGGGATAAAATGATAGTTTCAGGGGATAAAATGATAGTTGCACTTGATAAAATGATGGTTTCAGGGGATAAAATGACAGTTTCAGGGGATAAAATGATAGTTTCAGAATGTAAAATGATAGTTACACTTGATAAAATGATGGTTTCAGGGGATAAAATGATGGTTTCAGGGGATAAAATGATGGTTTCATGAGATAAAATGATAGTTTCAGGGGATAAAATGATAGTTTCATGGAATAAAATGATAGTTAATATTTTATCCACATCACTGTCCAAAATGATATAATTTCTACACTAATTTCCGAAAATGCATTTCTACACTAATTTCTGTGGGGTTCACACAGCTTGGATGATTTGATCAGAAAATGCATTTCTACACTAATTTCTACACTAGTTTCATGGAATGATAGTTAACACTGCAGCAACTATACACATGCGTGTCCCCTTACAATTATTGTTTCCATTTGTCAACAACAGTGCTACTTCTTATTACTATTGACAAACTATTGGGAAAGCATAAAAAACTTCTTCACACGACCCTGTTTTTATTTTTTGGTTTAAGTTTTGAATTCAAGTATGATATATTTTTTTTCCATGATTCTTGGTGATACGAGATTTTGATTAAAAAATTACATAACACAATGGGGATAATAATTTTGTTGGTTTGTTTCATTCAATTTGGCATAAGCAAATTCTTGGAGCGGCCAGAGGTTATGGGCCTAATGATTTTATCCCCTAATTTTTAAAATATAGTTTTAGGGATAAAATGATAGTTTCAGGGGATAAAATGATAGTTTCAGGTGGTAAAATGATAGTTACATTTAATAAAATGATAGTTTCAGGGGATAAAATGATAGTTTCAGGGGATAAAATGATATTTTCAATGGATAAAATGATAGTTTTAGAAGGTAAAATGATAGTTACACTTCATAAAATGATAGTTTTATCAAGTGTAACTATGGGGTTTCGAAAATGGGGTTGGAGACGGTATTTGAAATGTAGTTCATTGTTTTTATATGATACTTAAATTTTTAAGATGTGCCTATATAAATGATGAAGATAATATACGCAAAAAATATTATGTAACCCACATTTTAGTAAACTGAGAAGCAAACCAATATACGAGGATTAAAATATGGAATTAATTAAGATTAGGAGATGTTTGCTTTGTAATAAACCCCCAGAAATGACTCTATTTCTATCCATTTCTATTTGTTCAATTTACAATATACATTTCACGTGAGTCTTGATTTGAATGATCATGCAAATTTCATATTTTTTAATCTGCAAGAACCACAGGTTATACCCATGTCGGCTGCAAGGAATTCGAATCCATCGGCACCACAAAACGGCAATTAATAGAAGAGGAAAAAACAAACCAAATATGTATTTCAATCACAATTCACAGAAGCACAATTCGTTCACTCTCTTTACAGAAGACAATCACAAATGATCACAATACAATCCTCTTCATTCTTCATCTTCTCTTTTCAAGAAACTATCATTTTATCCTCTGAAACTATCATTTTATCCCATGAAACCATCATTTTATCAAGTGCAACTATCATTTTACCTTCTGAAAGTATCATTTTATTAAGTGAAACTATCATTTTATCCACTGATAGTTGCACTTGATAGTTTCAGAAGGTAAAATGATAGTTGCACTTGATAAAATGATAGTTCAAGGGATAAAATAATAGTTTCAGTGGATAATAATAATAATAATAATAATAATAATAATAATAATAATAATAATAATAATAATAATAATAATAATAATAATAATAATAATTAATAACAGTAGTTGACAATTTGACATACGAATTTAGCACAAGAAAGTTTGATTGACAATGATGAACAAACAGGGCACCGTTTATTTATCAAACATCGATTAATTCCTTCCCTTTCCTGATCAGAGAGCTGCATCATAGTAGCGACCCACAGTGACCCTTGCTCTGCTTATCGGAACTCCACTCACCGCTGCAATCGCCCCTTTCACCTTCATTCTTCTCTGCAACAACCGACGGAGTGATAAACAGTCTTCACCGCAGAAAAAAAATTGCAAAAAAATTAATTTAATCCGCGCATCCTAACCTTGTCGTCTGTGTAAATCCGGAAACGGAGCTTGTGATTGCTGTGTGGATGTTTGTTGCTGAAGACGATGATGCAGAAAGTTGCCGCCGCCACTCCAGACGATGAGGGAAAGAATGGAGCGAAATTCACAAATTAAATGAGGGAAATGACATATTTACCCTCTGCACCTTTTTTATGAAGTAAATCTAAGTTTGAATCTCAGCCACAAGATTAGAAAATATGTGTGGTCCAGATTTGGTTATAGGGTTATCACACAAATTAGGGGTTATCATATGATCACAACTCTATATATATATATAGGTATTTGATCAAAACAAAAATGACCTTAAACCAAGAATTGCAGACCGTTTTATGTCCATTGGATTAGACAATCTAATCTTAAGATTACATTAATTAACGGCCAGATTTAATGGGAAGATATTATTATTTTAATTATTTATAATCTAAAAAGGTTAATTAAGTAAATTGCAGTATGTTGGTAGTTATAGTATTTCCTATAATTTTGCTCCGTCATCTCTCCACTAATTGCTCTTTAGGGTAGTGTATTAGACCATAATTTCTTATTCTTCAATCTTTCGTTGAATTTGCATACCCTATTCCAATTAATGTAGTTCTGCATAGTCTTAACATTTGAAGATATGCAAAAATTCTCTGTCGATGTAGTTATTGTGATGTAGTCTTATTCCCTGTCAACATTTGAGTTTCCATTCCAAAATCTCGATGCTAGCCATTTCAGTTTAAATTGCTATCTTCATCCAATTTTTGAATTTGTAGTTCTTGTATCTCTGTCGAATATATACGGTGAGTTATTGCCATCTAATTCAGTTATGCATCTCATTTTATTGTATGGGGGCAATTTTTATGTAGACGTATGAATTTATGTTTCTGAAATTTTATTGATATTGTTTAATGTTTTAAGAATAAGATTTGCTCTATTTTGTTATGATATAGACATCCGGGAATGGATTATGAAACGCCATCTACTTCGCATGTAGATAATCAGTCACCCGTAGATGACATTGTGGAGAATGCAGGTTATCTTTTAAAACATCCTTTGAAGACTTATAATTATAATCCTTTTTTTTACTCTTGCTTATGTATCAATATTAGTAACGATGTAAGTCTTACTTAGTTGGCGTGTGGCTATGACATTTTAGTGGAGTCTGTTAGTATTCAATTGGTATCAACGTTTTTGTGATATGCTTATATGTGTGTTTAGTATGACCCATTTTTGTATATGATAGTTGTATCACTTTTATGAAGCGATTTCATCCTATTATGACATATAATCATACTACTTCCAGTAGATGGATTTTTGTATTTAATTTATTATTTTCTTGATAGTAGTATCAATTATGAAGCGATTTCATCTTATTATTACCTATAAGCTTACTAATTCTAGTTGATGGATTATTGTAATTTTGTTATTATTTTTTGGGTATTTTCTCATTTTGAATTATTTCAGATTTAAATATTCTAGAATGCCCAATAGAACTTAAACCATTTGTTGGTTGTAGCTTCCCTATTTTGGACAACGCAATTGAGTTTTACGAGAACTATGGGCAACTCGTCGGATTTGATACAAGGAAGAACGGTTCAAAGAAGGTTGATGATATCACCTTATGGTTTTACATGGTGTGTAACATAGAGGGTGAACAGAAGTTTAACGATCAACAACCCAAACGGCGACGCAAATCCAAAAAATGTGGATGTAATGCTTCTGTTGCTTTCAAATTTGATTCAGATCGTGGTTACGTAATTCAACACTTTAACGAAGAACACAACCATCCCATGGTTGAGGTACAACACCACAAGTTCATGAGGCTAAATCGTCAACTTGAACCAGTTCATCAAAAATTTATTTCAGATTGTGTTGGTGCTAATATCGGGCCATCTCTAACTTTCAAGTTACTTACTGAGTTGATGGGCGGTTATGAGTCTGTTGGTTGTACTGTGTTGGACATTCGCAACTATACACGGGATATCAGAAGATACGCTGAAGGATGTGACGCCCAAATGACCATAGATGAGTTGAAGAAGAAGAAGGAAAATTGTGATGCCTTCACGTACGAGTATGACGTTGATTCCCAGAGTCGTTTGAATCATTTGTTTTGGTGCGATCCTATTGCCAAGATGAATTTCTTGCAATTTGGTGATATTGTTTCTTTCGATACTACGTACTCAACTAACAGGTGAAAGTTTTATTAATTAAAATTGATGCGTGTATCTGTTATGCTATTACTTTGTTTTATTATGACATATTATTTGATATATCAGTATGCACGTGTAAATCTTTTAATATCTCATTTTTTTCCCTCGAAGGTACTCAATGATTTTTGGGTAAGGACAACCATGGCCGTGCAGTGTCATTTGGAGCTGATTTGCTTTGTAGTGAGAGCGCGGATTCGTTCTCTTGGCTTTTTAATCAGTTTGTGAAATGCATGGGCATACATCCGAAGTTGATAATTACTGATCAAGACTTGGGCATGAAAGTAGCTGTTGAAAAAGTTCTTGTGATTACAATGCACAGATGGTGTATGTGGCACATCATGGCAAAGGTAGCTGAAAAGGTTCCTAAGTCACTTCTTGGAAATAATGATTTTAAAAAGGATTTGAATTCATGCGTTTGGTCTGAGTTGTTGAACCTACTGAGTTTGAAGACAAGTGGAAGAATGTGATGGAGACTTATGACCTTGTTGGCTCTGAATGGTTTGTATCTATGTTTGAATCAAGAAGGTATTGGGTTCCAGCCTACTTTAGGGACTTTCCTAATAGTTCGTTGATAAAGACGACATCTGTTTCGGAGTCGCAGAATAGTTTTTTCAAGAGGTACACTCAGTCCAGGGCGAACCTTGTTGTTTTTTTAATGAATTTCAATAATGCAGTTGATGCCCAAAGAAACTACTCTACAAAACTGGATTATATGGATTATAATACAACTGCAAAGTTGAAGACATAATGGTCGATTGAGAAGCATGCATCCACAATATTTACTGATGGTGCGTTCAAGGAAATTCAAGAACAGATTATGGAGGCTTATAACCATTGCAGTCTGGTATCTATATCTAATGATTCAAGTACAGAGGTTTATAAGGTTTTAGATCATTTTTCAAACATATGGTCGGTCACATTATCTGTGGAGGATTCTGTTTGTGTATGTGGTTGTAAGATGTTTTTGAGGACTGCTCTTGTATGCTGCCACATCTTCCTGGTGTTGAAGAACAAAAGATATCGATTGATTCCGGAGTATCTGATTGGAGGTCGATGGTTGAAATCATCTTTGCTTAAGGCTGTTCATGGCGTCCAAAACTCAGATGTTGCAACTCATGTTTATGTTGATGAGAAGAAGAAGGCTCAAGCAATTTTGTTGGGAGAGATGTTGGGTCTTTACCAAGCGGTGTCTGTTGATATTGACCAAATCCATGAGCTGACATCGATAGTGCGTGAAGCTCGACAACAATTTTTTGCCGACGGGGTTGTAACGTCTACAGCACAGAAGAAGAAAATAATGGAGGAATTTTATGGGGCTGAGGCACCTCAGGAAGTGGATGTTCAACCACCTGAAGTTGTCAGCACCAAGGGATGTGGTAGTAGACTCCCTTCAAGAGTCGAGAAGGCTTTGAAGCTTAAGAACAAGCCTATGCGTCAATGCAAGAAATGTCAGGAGTGGGGTCACCACGATTCTAGGAATTGCGAAAAATTTAAAGAGAAAGAAAAGATGCGGTCCAGAAGAAATTCTGATGTTTGATACAAGTTTTTTAGTTTTTTAAAGTAATGTTCGTTTAATTCATTTATGTTGAACACTTTGTTTGCAAAGTTAAGAATATAGAAATTAATGAAGTTCAGTCGTTTACTTTGTGTGGCTTTCTCTTTGTCCATAGGTATATGGTATGGATGAATTTTTGGATTATTCTGCTTAATGTTATATTTATATGACCATGACCTATATTTTTGTTTATTATGACACATTAGAATAAATTCATCTCTTGAGTTATAAAATATAATCCCTGTGTTATGACTTGAATGTAGTTATAGTTTGACCCTATTTTAACATATTTTTGTTATGTCACATAAAATTAATTAGTATGACCCAAATGGTTGTATATTGTTCTAAATAATTTTTTTCCCTCGCTTGAATTGTATAGGCGCTTTTAGTATGGTTATACCACTGAATAAAAATGCATGGTTGGTTTAATGTATTTGTTAAACAACTAATTATTTTTGCATCGAACTTACTTTTGTTCAGGTAGTTCGTTTGTGTCCCAATAGTGTTAGGTAATGATTTATGGTGTTGTATAATTTGATACATAGTATATTAACAATTATATGACCTACATATGCACTCTATTATGACACAATATACAGAATACTGTTTACAACACCAGTTTTTGTATAACACATCCAATAGGAAAGCAATCAGATGGAATTGCTATGAAAATTTTTTATAATTTATAGATGAAACAGTTTAATGTTGTGTTTGATATCCATGAGCTGTGTAAAACGCAATTCCAAAACAAGGGTAACATTGTCAATAAAGAAACGAACAAAATGAAAAACTTATTTAACCTATGCAATAAACATTTGCACTGATCCGTAGTTTGCTATCATGTGTTCTACGTTGATCTTGGTTTTCTTGTTTTCCTTCGCATAATGTTTATATGCCGCATCTTTATTCAGTAACACGCTGTGATTAATTCCTGCCAACATCAACACACGGTTGTATTTAGCTCTTAAAAACTGTAGCACACCTTTGTTTTTTGTCGTTAGTCCACAATTCCATTGTCCCTCTCTTTCACCCATGTAGACTTCAAGGTGTCTAAGCAAATAAACGCCACTGTCTTCTGCATTGTCCCTCTCTTTCGAGTGATTGGATACTGTAAAACTCTAATGGTTATTTTCCAATAAATGCAACAGATTATTTTTGTCATAATGTTGTTATGTTTTATATTTAATGGTTGTTTATTGCATATTTAAATGTATGAGCAAACATAACAAAGTCTAAGTCTTTGTTTTAGTAGACCGGTTGTGGGCGTCGTCCAATTTAAGGTAACACGGTCAGTTCTAAACAAAGAAAAATAAGAATTTCACAACCTAGATAGGCCTAGACTACCTATCGCGAAATGTTGCAATGTCAGTCCGATTATTTCTAAACCTTATTGAAATAAGATGACGTTGGTGTGGTATAGCACTGAATGGATCTAACAGCAAGACGAGTCTTTATGCTATCTACTGAAAGACGAGGTCTTGAGAATTAATTTCTTAATCAATGTACGTTAGCATTGAGCCTACGATATTGAGTATCCACTACTTTGACTTACCAAAGGTGCGGGTTTTTCGTAACCCAACGATCCAGGTATATTGGGTAGTGGTGATCATTATCTAGAGGTGCTAGGATTGCTATTATGTTGAAACGTGCACGAGGAGAGTCTCGTTTGATAACATCCACAAGAGGAGCTCAAAACGAGGTTTTATTATTCAGAACCTAGCTAGTTGGAGTTTGATTACTCTATGAATAATAAATAAGAGTTTCTTGCTAAGTCCACTCTTGGAATTCGAAATATGTTAATTAATTAAGTCTATAGCAGACATTAATTAATTAATGGATGTTTCCATCTTAAGCGCGGGAAATAAATCAAATACAATTAAAGGAAACCCGGAATACTTGTAATTTCGGATTTGGAAGGCAGTGCAATATTACTTCTGTAGTGGCTGCTCGTAATATTCCAATATAAGCTTATATTAAATTGTGAGTTCAATTTAATTAGTAAAAAGCTAATTGGGTGAGGCCTGTTCCAGATTCTTCCTTAGATCCCTGACTGGGCACAATATGTGACTTATATAAATAGGAGAATAAAGGAGACAGAAAACACAACAATTACTTGGTAAAATTTTCGTCCCCCCCTCTTAAGAGAGTTTTTGAAAATTGTGCTCCCTCCGTGAGCTGAGTTCTGTCTTCCATTATTCGAGTCCTAGTAAGTTGGTGAGATTTGCCCACACAAATATCAGCGTATAGTCCGGGACACCAGTCAGAAGATCCGAGGTCTTGTATTAAAGATCTTCACATGGAGACGGAGCAAGCCATCATCGATTCTTGATTGAATCAACGAGGTAAATTGGCTAGTTCCGTAGTAAGCATGTTTTAGGAATTTTATGTGCTAAAGCATGTTTTAATTCAAGTTATGAGCATGATACATGTGATAATTAAGCGAATAGATTTTGTCTAAATAATCTGCTAAATAGATCAAATTTATGTGATCCGTTTTGAATGCATGCTTCCGCTGCCAGCCCCTTCAGTTGGTGTCAGAGCCAGTCTTTGGCTCTGATTATTTGGATTTAAATTTCGCGAAATTGATGTATGCATGTGCTATTTGATTGCGAAGCATGTTCTTGGTGTTTTTGTTTAATTTTATGCATGATGAACTCAAGAACTATCGAATCAAAGAACTTGAATTGCTCGAACGCATCACGTGCGATCGAGGGAGGGATGTCGAGACAGTGGGAGCCGTGATCACGGGGCGACGCGCAGACGAGTGGGGACTCGTGCGCGCCGCCGGCCGAGACCACACGCACCAGACGGCATCCGGGTCGAGGCCGACACGGCGGTGACTGGCGCGGAGTGGTGGTTCGTCCGAGAACCACCGAGACACCGCGAGCCACCAGCCGAACCCTAGGCGGAAGGTTGGAGCTGGCCGAGAGCGGGCGCGCCACCGTGCGCGCCGCTGGCCGAGGGCTCGCGCCACCCGACGGCTCGGAGGGTCGAGCCGGGTGCCGAGACGCTGGCCGAGAGGTGCACGCCGCCGCGCGCGCGCCTGGCCGAGGAGCGTCGGCACTCGACGAGCCGAGACGTCGAGACGGGCGCCGAGACGCTGGCCGAGAGGCGCACGCTTGGCCGAGGAGCGTCGGCACCCGACGAGCCGCTGGCCGAGACGCTGGCGCGCCATCTGCGCGCTGGTGGCCGAGACGCTTCGTGCGTCGTGGTCCGACGAAGAACTTGTCAGATTTTCGTCGTTCATCGTTCGTGCGAACCTCGTACGATGAGATAACGATGAAATATTATTTTAATGATTATTTAATTATTTTATTAAAAGATATCATTAAAATATTATTATTTAATGGAAATAAAATCTTTTTGGAAGATTTACCTAGATTTTAGGAATATTTTTATTATTATCTATATCTATGGAAATAAATAATGTTATTTTATTCCTAGATGATATAGATGAGAATAATTTAATAGTTTCCTAATATTTATCTAGATTTAAGGAATATTTTTATTATTTTCTATATCTATGGAAATAAATAATAATATTTTGATTCCTAGATGATATGGATAAGAATAATTTAATAGTTTCCTAATATTTATATATCTAAGATCCTAAAAAGGATAGATATGCATGAATACATTAAATAATGAAATATCTCTTCCTAATCTTGAACATGGAATTAATTTGAATTTAATTTTTCATGTCTTATTAAGAATTAAATAATTTGTTTATTTTAGATATACCTTATAGTAGACATGAATAAGAATTATATTCTAGAACTATAATTTCCTAGAGGATAAATAATTTGTTTATTTTTATTATTATCTATATCTATGGAAATAAATAATGTTATTTTATTCCTAGATGATATAGATGAGAATAATTTAATAGTTTCCTAATATTTATCTAGATTTAAGGAATATTTTTATTATTTTCTATATCTATGGAAATAAATAATAATATTTTGATTCCTAGATGATATGGATAAGAATAATTTAATAGTTTCCTAATATTTATATATCTAAGATCCTAAAAAGGATAGATATGCATGAATACATTAAATAATGAAATATCTCTTCCTAATCTTGAACATGGAATTAATTTGAATTTAATTTTTCATGTCTTATTAAGAATTAAATAATTTGTTTATTTTAGATATACCTTATAGTAGACATGAATAAGAATTATATTCTAGAACAATAATTAAATACCAACAGAATTTAATTAAGCCTTAAACTGCCTCAAGGCTAAGGATAATTAAAGTAAAACCATAACCCAAAATATCTAAGCTATAATTACGAACTCAACGTTTGTATATGGTCTCCATCAATTGGTCTGCAATTTATGAAGCCTTTTTCTAATATTATCGCCACCTGCTATGTGGGGACAATAATCCTAAGAAAATAGCAAGTTCATGAGGGCGGACTTCTCAAATATAAATAGTATGAACTAGAATGTAGTTTCCAATATTATCACCACCTGCTCTGTGGGGACAATAATCCTAAGAAACTGTGAGATTCAGAAGTTCACACAGGATTTATGAGATAGCTTGATCTTGTTAGCAGCACACAAGCATTGTTATGGGAGTGTGTTGTAGAAATGAGACTCTGTAATGCTAAATTCGGTGGTCTTGCTTAGGCAACATTAGGCGGCCATGCCACTCTGTGGTCTCTGGACTATTCGTCGGTGTTGTGACCAGTAAAATTGTAAGATTTTAATGCGTATTGACTTCCTCTGGAGGGTATAAAATTTTAATTTTACAGTTGTAAGATTTTGAAAAGTTTTATGGTTAATCTAATCAAACTTCTTACATAAGTTTATGACAATAGTAAAATACTCTGTTTTGCAATGCAAATCAAATCGTCAATATATCATTCAATCCTCTTTCCGCAATTCTCAAAGAAAATAAACTCGAGGGCCAAAATTACATAGAATGGAAACAAAATTTGGACATCGTTCTCACAGCAGATGAGTACATCTTTGTGCTCACCACCCCGCGACCTCCAGTGCCGGCGGCTACCGCTGCGGCAGGAGTCAGAGATGCACACAGACGGTGGCATAAGGCGAATGAGATGGCTAAGTGCTACATGTTGGCTTCTATGTCTTCAGTACTCAAGCATCAGCATTCAGCCATGGAAACAGCCGCCGAGATTATGCAGAATCTCAAAAATCTTTTTGGTACTCAGAATCGAACGACGAAGTCTTAAGCCTTTCGGAGTATCATGTCGAAGACAATGAAGGAAGGCTCGTCTGTGAGGGACCACGTCCTCGAGATGATGGGCCACCTCAACCAAATTGAGGTCATGGGAGGGATGATCGATCCCGAGTCCCAGGTGACTATCATCCTTCAAAGTCTTCCCCCTAGCTTCCAACAGTTCAAGCTCAACTTCGAGATGAACAAAAGGAATTACACCTTGGCAGAGCTGTTGACTGAACTCCAGTCAGCAGAGGACCTTATGGTCCAGGCTAAGGCGGCCATGATGATTTCGGCGCCTCGTTCCTCTGGCTTAAAGCCTAGCAAAGGAAAAAGGCAGGCACCGAACTCAGGACCGGCCAAGATAGCTAAGGGAAAGAAGAAGAAGAGGGCTAACAAGAAGCCCACGGGGAAGTGTTTCAAGTGTGGAGAAAAGGGGCATTGGAAGCCAGACTGTCCTAAACGGGGCAAGGCTACAGGTATGCACCAGGCTCTAGTTGTCGAGTCTTGTTTGACTTCGACATCAATTTGCACTTGGGTTATTGACACAGGAGCCACTGATCATATTTGTTTTGATCCTGACTTATTGCAGGTGACAAGACGGCTACATGATCGTGAGATCGAAGTCCAGCTGGGCGACGCTACCAAAGTGGCGGCCGTTGCAGTGGGAGACATTTATTTGCGTTTTAGTAGTGATAGATTTTTGATTTTGAAGAATGTTTTGTTGATACATTCTTTTAGAAAGAAATTTAATTTCAGTTTCTAAATTGGTTTATGATGAATATTTGATTTCTTTTAATGACAACTGCATTATTAAGAAAGATGGTTCTTATATCTGTCGTGGTATCATGGAAAACAATCTGTACACAATCACTTCTACACAGTTTAATTATCGCAAATCAGAACTCAATACAACATTGAAAATTTCAAAGAAACGAAAAGAACCTTCAAATTCAATGAACGAAACGTACTTGTGGCACCTTAGACTTGGTCATGCCAATGAAAGGGGGATCCATTCTCTTGTTCAACAAGATCTTATCAAAGGTCTAGAGGAGGAACCTTTTCATAAGTGTGAGTCATGCTTAGAAGGCAAGATGACCAAGAGGCCTTTTAAGGCTAAGGGCAATAGGTCCAAGGAAGTACTTGAGCTCGTTCATTCCGATGTATGTGGACCAATGTCAACTGAGGCAAGAGGTGGTTTTCGATACTTCATCACATTTATTGATGACTTCTCGAAAATTGGATATGTCTACTTGATGCGTCACAAGTCAGAGTCTTTTGACAAGTTTAAAGACTTTAAGACTCTTGTGGAGAAGTATCATGGGAAGAATATCAAATGCCTACGATCTGATCGTGGAGGCGAATACCTCAGTGCCGAATTTTTGGACTACTTATCGGAAGTGGGAATTCAATCCCAACTGACTGCGCTGGGCACGCCCCAGCAGAACGGCGTGGCTGAAAGAAGGAACATGACCTTATTAAACATGGTTCGATCGATGATGAGTTATGCACGTCTGCCTATTTCGTTTTGGGGACATGCCTTGCTTTCCGCAAGTCACATTTTAGACAATTTACCATCAAAATCCGTACCTAAAACTCCATATGAGTTGTGGACTGGGCGTAAGCCCAATCTAGCACATCTCAAGGTTTGGGGTTGCCCGGCTCATGTATTGGAAAAGGATCCAACTAAGCTAGGATCTAGGACGGAGGTATGTTTGTTTATAGGATACCCCAAAGGAACGAAATGTTATGAATTCTTTAGTCTCCGAGATAAGAAAGTCATAGTGAGCACTCACGCGACATTCTTAGAGGAAGACTATGTAATGAATCATAAACCCAGCAGTGAAATGACTCTTGATGAGCTAACTTCAGTCACAAGTTCCATTAACCAAGAACAAGTATCAAGTGTACAAACAATTCCCGAAACTTCAACTTCTATTCAAAATATTGTAGTGCCGCGCCGCAGTGGGAGGGTCTCACATGAGCCCGACAGATACATTGGTTTGGGAGAATCTATGGATCACTCCTCGGACAGCAATGTATTAGATCCCTGGAACTTTGCGGAGGCGCAGGCAGATATCGATCATTGCGAATGGGTAAAAGCAATGGATTCAGAACTACAATCTATGATAGACAAAGACGTCTACGATTTGTCCGTCCTACCCGAAGGTTGTACTGCCATTGGGAGCAAGTGGATATATAAACGTAAACGTGGACCCGATGGACGAGTTAAAGTCTTCAAAGCAAGACTAGTGGCCAAGGGGTATACCCAAAAGGAAGGCATCGATTATGATGAGACCTTCTCCCCAGTGGCCTTGCTCAAATCGATCCAGATACTGTTGTCTATAGCAGCTTATATGGATTGAGATGTATGGCAGATGGACGTTAAGACTGCATTCCTAAACGGCAGTCTTGAGGAGACCATCTACATGGAACAACCCGAAGGATATGCCACAAAGGGCAAAGAACACATGGTTTGGAAGCTTAAGAAGGCCATTTATGGCCTTAAGCAAGCATCCAGATCGTGGAACCAATGTTTCGATCAAACTGTTTGCAAGTTTGGATTCGAAAAGTGCCCAAGTGAAAGCTGTGTGTATAAGAAAGTTGATAAGGGGAATGTGGTGTTCTTAGTTTTATATGTAGATGGCATTCTTCTAATTGGAAACAATAAAAAGATGTTGTCATCAGTTCGAACATGGTTATCAAACCAGTTCGAGATGAAGGATATGGGAGACGCGGGACACATCCTCGGGATCAAGGTTCTTCGGAATCGAGAGAAGAAGATGTTGTGCTTATCTCAAGAATCTTACATCCAAACAGTACTTAGTCGTTTTAGCATGCAGGACGCCAAGAAAGGTTTCTTTCCTTTTAGACATGGCATCCATTTATCTCAAGAGATGTGCCCTAAAACGCCGTCTGAGATACATGCAATGAGAAAGATTCCATATGCTTCGGCAGTTGGAAGTCTCATGTATGCTATGCTTTGTACTGACCAGATATTTGCTTTGCTGTTGGCATGGTGGCAAGATATCAGTCAAATCCGGGCTAAGGACATTGGACTGCCGTAAAGAACATACTCAAGTACCTTAAACGGACTAAGGACTATGCTCTAGTTTACAATGCAGCCGAGCTCTGTCCTTTGGGATATACTGACTCAGACTTTCAAGCTGATCAGGACTCGAGAAAATTTACTTCAGGATATGTGTTCACCTTAGGAGGTGGAGCCGTAATTTGGAAGAGTGTGAAGCAGAAATGCATCGCGGACTCGACCATGGAAGCCGAGTATGTGGCCGCATTAGAGGCTGCAAAAGAGGCTGTATGGTTCAAGAACTTCCTTATGGATTTAGGTGTGGTTTCGAATCTGCCCAAGAGCATCACTATTTATTGTGACAATTCTGGTGCTGTGGCAAACTCGAAAGAACCAAGAGCTCACAAAGCGAACAAACACATAGAGCGGAAGTATCATATCATTAGAGATATAGTGCAGAGAGGAGACATAAAAGTGGTCAAGATTGCGTCAGAGAACAACCTGGCAGATCCTTTTACAAAGGCTTTGGCGGTAAAACCGTTCGAGTGCCACGTTGAAGGGATGAGAGTTCGACTCATTCAAGACCTCAACTCGCTTTCAGTATAAGTGGGAGAAATTTAGACGTGTGCACTACTATTTTGTATACTCGAAAGCTGTTTTGAGTATAAGTGGGAGATTGTTTGGGTTTTGTATACTAGAAATCACCTTTCGAGTGATTGGATACTGTAAAACTCTAATGGTTATTTTCCAATAAATGCAACAGATTATTTTTGTCATAATGTCGTTATGTTTTACGTTTAATGGTTGTTTATTGCATATTTAAATGTATGAGCAAACGTAACAAAGTCTAAGTCTTTGTTTTAGTAGACCGGTTGTGGGCATCGTCCAATTTAAGGTAACACGGTCAGTTCTAAACAAAGAAAAATAAGAATTTCACAACCTAGATAGGCCTAGACTACCTATCGCGAAAGGTTGCAATGTCAGTCCGATTATTTCTAAACCTTATTGAAATAAGATGACGTTGGTGTGGTATAGCACTGAATGGATCTAACAGCAAGACGAGTCTTTATGCTATCTACTGAAAGACGAGGTCTTGAGAATTAATTTCTTAATCAATGTACGTTAGCATTGAGCATACGATATTGAGTATCCACTACTTTGACTTACCAAAGGTGCGGGTTTTTCGTAACCCAACGATCTAGGTATATTGGGTAGTGGTGATCATTATCTAGAGGTGCTAGGATTGCTATTATGTTGAAACGTGCGCGAGGAGAGTCTTGTTTGATAACATCCACAAGAGGAGCTCGAAACGAGGTTTTATTATTCGGAACCTAGCTAGTTGGAGTTTGATTACTCTATGAATAATAAATAAGAGTTTCTTGCTAAGTCCACTCTTGGAATTCGAAATATGTTAATTAATTAAGTCTATAGCAGACATTAATTAATTAATGGATGTTTCCATCTTAAGCGCGGGAAATAAATCAAATACAATTAAAGGAAACCCGGAATACTTGTAATTTCGGATTTGGAAGGCAGTGCAATATTACTTCTGTAGTGGCTGCTCGTAATATTCCAATATAAGCTTATATTAAATTGTGGGTTCAATTTAATTAGTGAAAAGCTAATTGGGTGAGGCCTGTTCCAGATTCTTCCTTAGATCCCTGACTGGGCCCAATATGTGACTTATATAAATAGGAGAATAAAGGAGACAGAAAACACAACAATTACTTGGTAAAATTTTCGTCCCCCCCCTCTTAAGAGAGTTTTCAAAAATTGTGCTCCCTCCGTGAGCTGAGTTCTGTCTTCCATTATTCGAGTCTTAGTACGTTGGTGAGATTTGCCCACACAAATATCAGCGTATAGTTCGGGACACCAGTCAGAAGATCCGAGGTCTTGTATTGAAGATCTTCACGTGGAGACGGAGCAAGCCATCATCGATTCTTGATTGAATCAACGAGGTAAATTGACTAATTCCGTAGTAAGCATAATTTAGGAATTTTATGTGCTAAAACATGTTTTAATTCAAGTTATGAGCATGATACATGTGATAATTACGCGAATAGATTTTGTCTAAATAATCTGCTAAATAGATCAAATTCATGTGATCCGTTTTGAACGCAAGCTTCCGCTGCCAGCCCCTTCAGTCAGTTGTTCTCCAACTCATCTTCATCCTCTGAATAGGCACGTTTATAACTGATTTGCATTGAGTGTGACAACCAATTCTTGATAAATACTTACAAAAGAATGTCCTCTGTAATGCATGCAAAGTGTTAGTATCAACCATTATTTTGTAGTACTGTGAGGTGTAATGTTTAATTCATACCAATGCCTCTGGAATACTTCCGTAGGTGAATCGCAAGTCATTGTCTTCTCCATCGTTACAAGCATCTATAATCTCCACTGATCTTCGTTTGAAACAAAAGCACACAGTGTAGTACCTTTTTGAAACGCAGAATGCAAAGAATACCTATTTTGTGTAATAGATTAGTCCTCAATGGTAGAATGAGTGTTGTTTTTTTGTCATAGTAACACAGTAGTATGTTATTGACTATGCAGCAACATACCATATCTATGTCACCCCATGCGAAGTGTGGTATTTCGCTGACCTCTTTGTCAATGTTTGAGGCAAATTCATCTAGTATTTCTGCATCATCATCCTGGCCATTACTCATAACAACCGTGTAAAGCTGCACATATTTATGTCAGTAGAGTTAGTTATCATGTTTAGGTTAACAAATAATCGAATAGGTTAACTCACAGCAGGGTAGGTTGTGAAAAATAGTCTTTTTGGAGAGGTGGCAGATTTCAAGGCTTCCATATGGTTAAGTACAGAGCAGAAGGAGCTAATTACTCCACTTGAAACCTCATGATTCGGCAGTAGCGAACAGAATTCCAAGAGCATGACCTCAACTACTGGGTCATTGTAGATAATTTGTTCTCTGTAATTATGACAATTATTTATTTGATTGAATTCAGGGCAAAAAATGCAAAATCTATGATGATATCAAAACACTTACTCATTTCTGTGGTCAGTGGTCATCAACCAGTAATACATTACTCGTTCATCTGGAGTAAGCTTTAGTGACACAGTGACTGCTCTCTCAAGAAATGGTGAACGTAGTGCATTAGAACATCTCATGTCTGTCTTGGTGCGAATGTTCACCTTAAATGGTTGTTGCCTGTCATGTGGCTAGAAGTAGAAGGTATTGATCAGTGGTATATGATTTAGATATAATTTGTTTGGTTGGATTAGGAAGTACACGACCTACCACATACGTCTACATTCCTAATTACAACAAATCTTACTTGTTTGTTTGCATTGATGACCAAAGCTTCGCTCAGTTTTGGTTCTGATTTATTAGTGAAAGGTGTGACAAAATCCGCATCAACCTCATCACATTCCATGTACGCTTCCACTGCAGATTTTACTATGGCCTCCACATCGAGTTCCTCACCCTACATGTTGATTTTAACAAAATCGTACATAAGACGTCATAATAAATATGAAGTATTGTTTGATATCGTAAGTATGGATAGCCACATACAAACCCTACATGTTGATTTTAACAAAATCGTACATAAGACGTCATAATAAATATTGTTTGATATCGTAAGTATGGATAGCCACATACATTAGTATCATCATTGCTTCTAAGCTGATTATCCAAACTTGGTGTCGTTTTCGTTGCTGAAGCCTCCGAATAAAATTCATCAACAGCGTCATCACCACCGCCATCCATGTAGTCAGCCATGGCTGATTTTACAACTCTTCAACATTGATAGTTCCTTCCTGTTTATATATCAGTGCGTATTAGGCAGTGTAATAATATGTGGATGACATTGTTATGCCTGATATATGGTTAACAATGGGTCTATACAAGAAAATATATCCATTTAGTTTGTACCTGTTCTATACCCTTCTGATTTGATGCAACGCTACTACCGTTAAATGATGTTCCAATCATGTTGTTGCGTTCCTGTTTATCACTCTGGATAAAAAATGTCAATAAGTATATAGGAACTCAACAAGCATAGCAGTACACATAGTGTTTTAATCTCATTTTAAATTTTGACATTTACCTTTGACGCACACAAACGTGCTTCTTCAGATCCAACACTTATAAATGATTTTTCTGTATTCGAGCTTTGAATCATTCCTACAGTCGTGAAGCTACTAATCTCCGCCACAGACTACATTAAATATTAATATTACTGAATGTCTACGTATGTCAATGATGTACAGAAACAATTGTTTCATATTATACGATAGGGTCAGTTTAGAAACATATTTGTTGCGGTAACCAATAAAGCTAAAATTTTAGTACAATAGAATTACCTTGTTTACTCCATTCTGTGGTGTAACATCACAATTTTGAATTACATTTACGTTTGTAATTTCAAATTGTTTCACACCGCGTCTTCTTGCGAGTTCACCCTGCAATTCACTATGGTTGTCGAATCGTATTCTTTATATAATGGTAAAAACCAACTAAGTAATAGATAACTTGTTTTACAGTTATATTCATGCATGCTCATGGCTGCCAAGTATTAGCACGGTCGAAGATTTCTCTAACAATTACACCTAATGCATTTTAACTAGTTTGGGGCATATTAATTGAATATGTAGGTCATGAGTACATATGCTCATCTTGGGTCTGCACATCATGCATTTGGGTCATACTTTCAAAATATCAGTTAGAGGTAAAAATGTCATGCTCCAGGAGTAGTATAATAGTGAGAAGTCATTATACGTGTATTTACATATATCATCTCAAAAATCACCTTTTTTCCTACAAACAATCACATCTTTCTAAATAACAGAGAGAGTTAATAATGATTTGTTCCATCTTAAGCCCTAGGGGTTTAACAAAACCAAATGTATTTACATATATCATCTCAAACATCACAACTAAGTACCAGTTGGGAGGATCACAGACCGTTACCAGGAATTGCTGTTTTTGCATCAGCCTCATTCCCTTTGTTGGATTGCGGTGTTGTTTTGTTTTGTGGTACAACCCCTGAAACATAATCACATTAGCTTTTAACATAACATTTAAAAATTCACATAAATATGCCTGATAGTCAAGCAATTAATTTTTGTTCTGTATCTCTTTATTTTGCCTTTTTAACAGAGCAGCGGTACAAGAATGAAACAAATAAAACATAATAATATGGATTTATGTCATGCATACATTCGCTTGCTTCTTTTGTTGGTTTGGATGCAGAATGGGCTTTTGTTTATGAAAAATAACACAATTACATACGCTGCTTCCAAAATCGATACGGTAGTACCTCATTAAATAAACTAGAAGGGGAAAACAATTTACCGGTTTGAGCTTTGGGGATCCGCGGTGGCTTGTTTTTAGTGTTACTCCTCTGATACACTGGTTGAACAAAAAAAGCCGTTATAGTTTTGAAGTATTTGAAAGGGGTGTAGGTCATGGGATACTACAAACATCTAACCTTTTCCGTCATTCGTTGCAGATCCAGATGCCCGAGTATTCACCATTGCCGTAGTTGATTGTTGGATCTTCCTGTTCGTTGATTGGTGGGATCGGGGTAGATTTTCTGGGCTGGAGCGCTTATTGTGGATGGCCGATTTAGGTGAACTATCTGACGAATCTTCGATCGAACAAAGAGTGGTTCGAGTTTCTAATTGTTTTGCCGCTTTAGAATTTACAGAGGTAATGTGTGATTTAGGTGATTAGGGTTTATTGGGGGGAGTTAGATATATTGCGGGGGGAGAGACGAATTGAATAGGCGGGAACCGAACAATCAGGTTAATGGCGTGTGGAGTAATGATCCCATGATTTCCGTGAAGAAAAAACGGAACGTCTGTTCATATTTTTTCTTTCCATTTTACCCTTTTATGCCTCAATTCATTCTTATTATGACATAACAAAATGGTTGTCAAGACTAAATCGTGGCCGCCCATAATAAGATCCTACGCTCCAGATTTGGTTTGTATTTTTGTACTTAAGGGCGTATTTTGATAGATGAATACCCTATATATATATATATATATATAGGGATGTATTCATTTTCTTTTTGCATATTTTCTCCTTTTTCCTTCTTGATCTCAGCCTCACGATTTTGTCATCCGACGGTTAGATTAGTGCCACGTGTCATTTAATAATGCAGATTTTCTGTTGAATAATGCACACCGACTAATAATGCACCATTATAGTGTAATAATGCAGATTTTCAGTTGAATAATGCACACCGACTAATAATGCACCATTATAGTGTAATAATGCAAATCATCTGGACCTTTGATGAATGAGATCTAACGGCTCATATTAAGAAGAATAAAGGATCTAAGAGATGAATAGGAGAATAACGCACCCCTATATATATATATATATATATATATAGGGGTGCGTTATATTGATAACCTCTAAATATCGTAATAACCCTATAACTAAATCTGGACCCCACATTTTTAAAATCTCGCGGTTGAGATTCAAACTTAGATTTACTTCATAAAAAAAAGGCAGAGGGGTAAAACTGTCATTTCGCTCATTTAATTTCTGAATTTCGCCAAATATCACGTAAAATGATACAATGATAAAATGATAGGTTTATTGCATAGAATGATAGTTTTGCCGGATAGAATGATACTCTGAGTTGATAAAATGATACTATGAGTTGATAAAATGATACTCTGAATTTCGCCAAATATCACGTAAAATGATAAAATGATAGGTTTATTGGATAGAATGATAGTTTTGCCGGATAGAATGATACTATGAGTTGATAAAATGATACTCTTGACTGATAAAATGATACTCACAGCAGATAGAATGATACTTTAGTTGATAAAATGATACCTTTGGCGGATAGAATGGTAGTTTTGCCGGATATAATGATAGTTTTTGCCGGATAGAATGATAGTTTAATTTCGCAGCCGATAAAATGATACTTCGACCTAAAAAATGACGAAACTATCATTATAAGCCAAAAGTATAGAATGATATCAAGTAAAAGTATAGAATGATAACTTCAGTTATCCAAAAGTATAGAATGATACTCTGAATTTCGCCAAATATCACGTAAAATGATAAAATGAAAGGTTTATTGGCTAGAATGATAGTTTTGCCGGATAGAATGATACTATGAGTTGATAAAATGATACTCTTGACTGATAAAATGATAAAATGATACTCACAGCAGATAGAATGATACTTTAGTTTGATAAAATGATACCTTTGGCGGATAGAATGATAGTTTTGCCGGATAGAATCATAGTTTTTGTCGGATAGAATGATAGTTTAATTTCGCAGCCGATAAAATGATACTTCGACCTAAAAAATGACGAAACTATCATTATAAGCCAAAAGTATAGAATGATATCACGTAAAAGTATAGAATGATAACTTCAGTCATCCAAAAGTATAGAATGATACTCTGAATTTCGCCAAATATCACGTAAAATGATAAAATGATAGGTTTATTGCATAGAATGATAGTTTTGCCGGATAGAATGATACTCTGAGTAGATAAAATGATACTTTTGACTGACTGATAAAATAATAAAATGATACATGTTAGGTTTATTGCATAGAATGATAGTTTTTCCGGATAGAATGATACTCTGAGTTGATAAAATGATACTTTTAGCTTATAAATGTTAGGTTTACTGCATAAAATGATAGTTTTGCCGGATAGAATGATACTTTCAGCCGATAGAATGATAGTTTTGCCGGATAGAATGATACTTTCAGCCGATAGAATGATAGTTTTGTCGGGTAGAATGATACTTTCAGCCGATAGAATGATAAGTATTTTTGATGTATAAAATGACATTTTTGTTTAATAAAATGATACCTTTACCTGATAAAATAATAATCTAAGCGGATAAAATGACAGAAACCTTATAAAAATGATACTCTGAGTTGATAAAATGATACGTTTACTGCTTTGTAGGTTTGTATATTATGTATTGTGCCGATTATGTTAGGTTTATTGCATAGAATGATAGTTTTGCCGGATAGAATGATACTCTAAGTTGATAAAATGATACTTGGCTTATAATGATAGTTTCGTCATTTTTTAGGTCGAAGTTCATTTTATCGGCTGCGAAATTAAATGAGCGAAATGACAGTTTTACCCCTCCGCTTTTTTTTTATGAAGTAAATCTAAGTTTGAATCTCAACCGCGTGATTTTAAAAATGTGCGGTCCAGATTTAGTTATAGGGTTATTACGAAGTAATAACCTGACCACACATATTTCCAATCTTGTGGCTGAGTTTCAAAGTTAGATTTACTTCATAAAAAAAATGCGGAGGGTTAAAACTGTCATTTCCCTCATTTAAATTTCTGAATTTCGCTCCATTCTTTCTCAGTTCGATTCTCTCCTGGTCTACGCGATTTGGTTTCAGATTTCCATAATCTCTAGATTTCCATAATCTCCAGATTTCCATAATCTCCATATTTCCTTCCGATTATTTCCATATAGATTTCATTCCGATTAATTCAATAGACTCCATATTTTCTTCCGATTATTTTCATAGACTCCAGATTTCCTTCCGATTGGTTGATTATTCCATAATCTCCAGATTTTCATTGATTATCTGTTCAATAGCTGTCAGAATTTGCTTCGATGGAGAACGTAGCAAATAACGAAGGTAACAATCATTATCTATTATTTAGCTGATTGATTGTGTTCATATTTTAATTTATTGATTGTTTTGATTCATGTATTGAATTTGATTTTTGATGAATATCAGCTGTCGATTGGTTTATGTTTATGATGTACTGAAATTCTTATTTAATTAAATTATGTATTGCCGTTTTTGTGTTAAGATGATAGTTTTAGCTTATAAATTTCAGGTTTGCAGAATAAAATGATAGTTTTCCCGGATACAATGATAGTCTGAGTTGATAAAATGATACTTTTTCTGATGATAGTTTTGCCGGATACAATGATATTCTGAGTTGATAGTTTTGCTACCTGTGCTGTTAACAAAATATTACTTTCAGTACATAAAATGATACTTTTGTTTATAAAATGACACTTTTACCTGATAAAATTATAATCTAAGTGGATAAAATGACAGTAACCTTATAAAAATGATAGTTTAGCTGAAGAAATGGTATATAAGCTGATAAAATGATACTTGAACGTGACAAAACGACATAAAACTGATAAAATGATATTTTTGCCGGATAGAATGATATTATGAGTTGATAAAATGATATTTTTAGTTTATAAATGTTAGATTTATTGCATAAAATGATAGTTTTACCAGATACAATGATACTTTGAGTTGATAAAATGATACTTTTTCTGATTATAGTTTTCCTTGACAGAATGATACTCTGAGTTGATAAAAGATACTTTTACTGATTTGTAGGTTTGTACATTCCTGTTTGTGATGATGCTTTAAAGCCAATGATTGGTATGAAATTCAATACATTAGTAGAAGCATCTGTTTTCTATGAACACTATGCCCGTTTAGTTGGTTTTGGCATTCGTAAACTGGGCAACAAATCAGTTCATGGTATTATTAAGTGGCAGTATTTGGCTTGCAGCAGACAAGGTTCTAAGAGTTTTATACCTGGTCATGCATCCAAATCAACTGAAGTGTCTGTTAAGAAGCGTAGGTGTCGGTCATTTAGGTGTGAATATCTTGCTAAGCTCAACTTGAGATATTTTTCAGATGGTATTAGAAGCGGGTATGAGGTTTATCAGTTTGTTGAGTATCATAATCACTTAATGGTTGCGGATGAGCATAGGCATTTTATGACGGTCAATCGCAGTCTGGATCCTATTCATCGAAGTTTTATGGAGGACTGTGGCAGGTGTAATATTGGTCCCACTCAAACATTCAAACTTTTGAAGGAGATAATGGGTGGAGCTGAAAATGTTGGATGTGATATTATTGATATTAGAAATGGTTATCGTGATATTATGTCCAATATTGATGGTTCAGATGCTCAAATGATTTTTGATTATATGCGTTCTCAAAAGGAATTATCTGATGCCTTCTATTATGAAATTGAGATAGGATCTCATGGAAAGTTAACTAAACTCTTCTGGGCTGATGCTATTTCAAGACGAAATTATCATATGTTTGGAGATGTAATTTCATTTGATTCAACATACAACACTAACAGGTATATTACTTTTGTTGCTAAAAGACATAAAATGATACTTTTTTTCTGATACAATGATACTTTTTGCTGATACAATGACACTTTTTGCCGATACTATTATATTTCAGTGTATACAATGATACTTTTTTGCTGATAAAATGATATTTATTGCTGATAAACTGATACTTTTCTATATGCATGAAAATATAACTCATTTTTATGTTATGTTTTGAAGGTATTGCATGATTTTTGCTCCATTCACTGGAAAAGATAACCATTCCAGAGCAGTTACATTTGGAGCTGGATTGTTATCAAGTGAAGGTAGAGACTCATATTCTTGGTTGTTTGGCTGTTTTGTTCGATGCATGGGGGTTGCACCCAAAATGATTATCACTGATCAAGATTGGGGGATGAAACTTGCTGTTCAACAAGTACTTTTACAAACAAGGCACCGATGGTGCATGTGGCATATCATGGTTAAGGTGTCAGATAAGTTGCCAAAATCCCTGCTTGGTAGTGAAGATTTCAAAAAGGAGTTTAATGCATGTGTTTGGTCTGATTTGTTAGAGCCTGATGAGTTTGATATTATACGGAATGATATTATGGAACGGTATGGATTAGAAGACGTACACTGGTTTGGATCGATGTTTGAAGATAGAGAATTCTGGGTTCCTACTTATTTTCGAGATTTTCCCATGGGGTCGCTTCTTAGGACTACATCGATGTCTAAATCAGAGAATAGCTTCTTTAAAAACTACACAAAGCCTCGTGCAAATCTTGTACAGTTCTTGAATTTCTTTAACTGTGCTGTGGGAGATCAAAGGAATGCCAATTCATGATTGAACTACTTGGATTACTCAACTATTCCTGATTTGTCAACCCAATTGCCTATTGAGAAGCATGCATCTACAATCTACACTGATTCTATTTTCAAGCATGTACAACAGGAAATAAGTAAGGTATGTGAGATTGTTTCTATAACTATAGAGGATAACATCAAGATGCATAAGGTCAAGGACCAATATGGTAGAATATGGGATGTTAAGTATGATTGTAAGCAAGTCACATTCTACTGTAGCTGCAAGAAGTTTTCCAGAATTAGTTTGTTATGTAGTCATATATTTTGTTTGTTGAAGAATAAGTCTGCTAATCTCATTCCTGAGAAATATTTTGGTCGAAGGTGGTTGAAGAGCTCTTTACTAAAGGCAGCCCATGGTCTACCATTTGTAGAGCAACTACCATTTGAACGTGAGCTCCAATTTTAACTTTATTTGTAAAAACTCTATTTTTCAGTCATTGAAATGATAGTATTTATTGTAATAATGTTATCTTTTACCTTGCAGATTTGGATGAAAAGCAGGAAGTTAAGAAAAAGTTGTTCTCCAACTTTTATCGATTAGTCCAAATGTCTGAGGGAAGTATGGATCATCTGTCTTTGTTATGTGCTGGTCTTGATGATTTGGAAGAGAATATATTTGGAAATTGTGCAACACCTTCAGTCATTGAAAAGAAAAAGATGGTTGAGAATTTTTATGGAATGGCAGTACCTGATGAAATTGATGTACATCCTCAAGATGTTGTTCGTACCAAAGGATCGGCTAGTGACAGGGTATCAAAGAGGAAGAGTGCAATAAGGAAAGCAAATAAGCCAAAACGACGGTGTGGTAAATGTCATGAGATGGTTCATCATGATTCAAGAAATTGTGGTAGAGTCAATGAGAAGACAGATTGAAGCCATTTTATATAAAATGATACTTTTAGCCGATACAATGATAGATATTTTTGGTGTATAGATCATAGGTTTACTGTATAATATGATAGTTTTGCCGGATAGAATGATACTCTGAGTTGATAAAATGATAAATGTTACTCGCAGCAGATAAAATGATAATTCTAACCTATAAAATGATACTTGCAGCCGATAAAATGATATTTCTGATTGATAGAATGATACCTTTAATTGATAAAATGAAACTTTATACTGATAAAATGATAATCTAACCTTATAAAATGATATATAAGCTGAAGAAATGGCATATAAGCTGATAAAAACACATAAAAATGATAAAATGATAGTTTTGCCGGATAGAATGATACCTTAAGTTGATAAAATGATACTTTCATCCGATAAAATGATAATTTCAGCCGATAAAATGATAGATACTTTTGGTGTTTAAATCATAGGTTTACTGTATAATATGATAGTTTTGCCGGATAGAATGATACTCTGAGTTGACAAAATCATAGTTTTGCCGGATAAAATGACAAAATGATACTTGCAGCCGATAAAATGATATTTCTGACCGATAGAATGATACTTTGAGTTGATAAAATGATACTTTTGTTTATAAATGTTAGATTTACTGCATAAAATGATAGTTTTGACTGATAGAATGATACTTTGAGCCGATAAAATGATATTTCTGTTTATAAAATATATAAGGGCAAAATTGTGATTTCGTTTTTAAATTGTTGCGTCGATAGAAAACGTGAACTAGACGCTAAATTTAATTTCACTGACACTAAAACCCTTCGAATCGCTTCCAAACCCTTCTAATCGCTTCCAAACTCTCCCAACAGCATCAAACCAATCGGTGTTATTCAGCTCGCATTCCATTCCTTCCTTCGCATACACAATGTATGTTCCTCCGCAAGCTGTGTACCTGTACTTCGGCTGCTGGACCATGGAGCTCGATGAGATTGTACTAAACACGATCAACAAGCTGAAAATGGAGACCCAGTGGAAGTTCGATGTTTTTCCAGATTGGTATTATGAGAAGGCGCAGCACGCAGTGCAGACTAAAACCAACACCACGCTGACGAACGTGGACATCAAACTACGTCTCGACTTCCTGAAGAAGAGGTACACCACATTCAATGCGGTAACGAAGAACAAAGGCGCATCATATGACGTGGAGGCTAAGGTGGTGCGGGCGTCTGATATGATCTGGGAGGCAATTCTAAACGTAAGTATGCTCCTATATGGTTTTTAATGTATGCGTGCAACTCTTGAGCAAAGTTACTTGTGTAGAAAACTCCATTTGCGGCAACTTACTACCACCGAGATTATCCCCACTTCACGCTGTTGGAATGCTTGTACGAAATGGAGGACGACAACGGGGAGCGAGAAGTTGAAATCATCGTGCTTTCTGAAACGGAGGAGATCTCTACTGATGAACCGTCGTGTTACGAGGTTAGTGGCTTCGAAGCAGAGGTGAACTCTGCTCCTTACACACGTGGTCATGACCAATACTAGGGGTGTTCGGTTGGCTTCGAAGCAGAGGTGGACAAAAATCCATAGTATTGTAATAGGTAGAGCATCGTGTTTTGGTTTGCTATACGGAGAAGCTCTTCCGCCTTGTGCATGCTCTGTTTATGAACTAAAAATATGTATATTAGTTAATGTTGGTGTTCTGTTTATGAATTTAAAATATGTATATTAGGTGATGTTTATGTATTCATGACTGCAGATGCTCAGTTATAGCTAAAGCAGCATACCCCCACATTTGATCTACTGCGTCGTGTTTAAATGATATATAAGCTGAAGAAATGGCATATAAGCTGATAAAAAGACATAAAAATGATAAAATGATAGTTTTATCGGATATAATAATACTTGAAGTTGATAAAATGATACTTTCAGACGATTAAATGATAATTTCAGCCGATATAATGATAAATACTTTTTGCTTATAAATGTTAGGTTTACTATATAAAATGATAGTCTTTCCGGATAGAATGATACTCTGAGTTTATAAAATTATAAATGTTACTCGCAGTAGATAAAATCATATATCTAACCTATAAAATGACAAAATGATACTTGCAGCCAATAAAATGATATTTCTGACTGATAGAATGATACTTTGAGTCATAAAATGAGACTTTTGTTTATAAATGTTAGATTTAATGCATAAAATGGTAGTTTTGACTGATAGAATGATACTCTGAGTTGATAAAATCATACTTTTGCCGATAGAATGATACTCTGAGTTGACAAAATCATAGTTTTGCCGGATAAAATGACAAAATGCAGCCGATAAAATGATTTTTCTGATTGATAGAATGATACTTTGAGTTGATAAAATGATACTTTTGTTTATAAATGTTAGATTTACTGTATAAAATGATAGTTTTGACTGATAGAATGATACTCTGAGTTGATAAAATGATACTTTTACCGATAGAATGATACTCTGAGTTGACAAAATCATAGTTTGCCGGATAAAATGACAAAAATGATATTGCAGCCGATAAAATGATATTTCTGACTGATAGAATGATACTTTGAGTTGATAAAATGATACTTTCGTTTATAAATGTTAGATTTACTGCATAAAATGATAGTTTTGACTGATAGAATAATACTCTGAGCCGATAAAATGATATTACTGTTTATAAAATATATAAGGGAAAAATTGTCATTTTGTTTTTAAATTGTTGCGTCGATAGGAAACGTGAAATAGACGCTAAATTTAATTTCTCTGACACTCAAACCCTTCGAATCGCTTCCAAACCCTTGTAATCGCTTCCAAACTCTCTGATCGCATTCAAACCGTAGTTTCTTCAGTTTCGAAGGTAAATCCAACCAAATTCTGTAATATGACGTCGGAAAAAGCTCAAGGATCATCGAAGGAAGGTTGGATGAAGTTTTTTACTTATTTAACTTTTGTTTTTCCACGATTTTATCATTTTGCCTGCGATTATACTTTTTTTATATTCTATATTTTTTTAGTGTAGATTTATAGTTACTTGGTTTTGTATCATCAATACATTCCTTGTTCCGTATCCTAACTCAGCGGTTTTTAGATTCTAAATCAGCGGTTTATTTGAAGAAGTATCATTATTTAGTATCTCAGTGAATAATTTTGAGATATATTAAGTGTGTATTCATGAATTTGACCACTTTTTTGTATGTCTTCCAGCCTCAAAGCGTGGGAGGTCACAAACCAACGATGATGAAGAAATGCGTGCCAGAAAGAAACAGGATAAAGGAAAGAGTGTTATAGATATTAGTTATAAAGTTCCTTCGTGTGATGAAATTAAAAGTTCAACCGAAATAGTAGTTTACAATCCATATATGGTAAGTGTTAAGCAATGATATATCTCATCCATTCACCAACACTTTTAACAAACATGAAGTGAATTATATGTCTTATATAGTGAAGTTTTCATATCATTCTTGCCCTGACAGGCAACTGCTAGGATTGAACAAATGGAGAGGATGGTCAAGGCCAAAACCAAGTTTATCTTGAAAGAGTCACAAATCTTTTTGTGGATTATGACAACATATGAATCGAATGAGTAAGATTTATATTATAGGTCTGATTTAGAAGAAAAATATACAAAAGATGTGCTAACACACACACATATTTGAACAGGGACGCTATAGTGTATGATGATGATGTTGTAACGGTAATAAAAAGAGAATTCTGTTCACTATTGCCTCGGACGCTAGTAGAAGTGGGTGTTATGCATGGGCTTCTTATTTGAATAATATGGAAGAATGCAGGGTTCCATATTCACCAAGGCGCCTCTTTTTCACCACATACCCAGCCGTAAGAATAACATAAATTTTTAAAAATAAATTGCATGGTATATGTTCATTATAAAGTATGACTATATATATGCATGTCTATCTTCTTCATCAGCAGCAGCATCAGGAAGTTTTTAGTGTGTTAAACAATTTATGTCATTATATAAAGTCAAAATATCATTTTATTCCCTGAAACTATCATTTTATCCCCTGAAACCATCATTTTTATCAAGTGCAACTATAATTATATCAAGTGTAACTAGTAAGTTTATCATTTTACCCGCTGAAACTATCATTTTATTCCCAGAACCTATCATTTTCAATTATTTCCATCCAGATTTGACTTGTCTCATCTTTCAGATGTATACAATTGTTGACCGGCCTTATGGGGTCGACCTCATGACTCTCTTTAATAGATTCTCTAACAATGTACAAGCTGAGGTTGAACAAATTACGTATTTCAAATGGGACGATGTAGATTTGGTAAAAACTGAACACAATTGATTCTTTGTTATATTACTAATTGTTTTTATTCTGAAATTATTATTATTATCCATGTAGGTGTTCTTTCCAATATGTTTTGTAGAACATTACTATACCTTATGCTTCAGATTTAGTACTAAAAGCATAGTGGTGATTGACAATTCGAAGAATGGTGACGATGAGAAAGTATCAATCAAATATCATAGCATACCTCATAATTTGGTAAGTATACATTATATTCATAGTGAAGTATAGCACTCTTTATTGTGGACTGTATCTGATATTCATAATCATATATTGCAGCAACAGTTTTTTTGTCATTTTTTTGAGAAAAATGGGGTATCACAACCAAAGCAAATCAACACAGTATGCGAGGATAGTTAGGCTCAAAATGCCTTGGAGAACAACATCAAATGTAGAAGATTGTGGAGTTTTTTTTATGCGACATTTGGAATGTTATTATGGCGAGCATGAACAAGATTGGGATTGTGGATTAACTGCAACAAGCAAGGGAACACTCCAAAGACTGAGAGCAAAGTATTGCAGTGCATTATTATCGTCGAAAATAAACCATGAGTCATTGGGTAACTTGTCACAAGCATCAAAGCATTATGAAGAATATGGGAAAACAAATAACACAGATGTGGAAAAAATGATTATAAATTTCAAGCGTTGATAAACTATTGTAGAAAACTCATTTTTGACTGATCATATGTTTGGTGGCTCTGTAGAATTCTGTAGGATGACGTCGAATCAGACGAGATTTGGATGATGTTCTTCCCTTCTTGTCCAAAGGCAGTTCTTGAGATAACCTCTTAACCTTATAAAATGATAGGTTTATTGCATAAAATGATAGTTTTGACTGATGGAATGATACTCTGAGTTGATAAAATGATACTTTTATTGATATGTTGGTATTTACATTCTTGGTATTTATAAATGTTAGGTTTACTATATAAAATGACAGAAGATAAAATCATATTTCTAACCTATAAAATGATAAAATGATACTTGCAGCCGATTAATTGATACTTCTGACTGATAGAATGATACTTTAAGTTGATAAAATGATACTTTTAAAGGATTGAACTTTTGATAAATCCAAATTTTTAAAGGATTGAACTATCATTTTATACCTAACATAAAATGATAGTTTTGACTGATAGAATGATACTCTGAGCCGATAAAATGATATTTCTGTTTATAAAATATATAAGGGCAAAATTGTCATTTCTTTTTCAAATTGGCGCGTCAATAGAAAACGTGAACTAGATGCTAAATTTGATTTCTCTGACACTCAAACCCTTCGAATTACTTCCAAACCCTCCGAATCGCTTCCAAACTCTCCGATCGCATTCAAACCATAGTTTCTTCAGTTTCGAAGACAAATCCATCCAAATTTTGTAATATGACGTCGGAAAACGCTCAAGCATCATTGAAGAAAGGTTCGATGTAGTTTTTTACTTATTTCACTTTTCTTTTTGGTGGATTTTGTCATTTTGCCTGCGATTCTCCTTTTTTTTAGATTCTAATATGACAGAATGATGAAATTACTTCGAATTTACTTCATACTTGGTTTTGAATAATCAATACATACTTGTTCTATATCCTAACTCAGCTGTTTTTAGATTCTAAACAGCGGTTTATTGGAAGAAGTTTATCAGTGTCTATAGCAAATGTGTGACCATAGCGGCAAAACTCATATTGATAAAGCGAATAGTTGAGATCTGTTAGTTTATCAGTATCTGCAGCCATATCCTAACCTCATGACCTTATTTTAAAGAGAATAGTTGAGATCTGTTGGTTTTAAAAAAATGTATGCAGCAGTAATGCAGATTCGAACAAGTTTATATGAGTACTGATTTTGTGAGAAGTGTTTTGTTCTAACCTCCTGACCTTAAGTGACAAGTTTTTGCTCTCTCTCCTGTTTTGAAGTCATTGAAATTTACGATATGATAGTTTCAGAAGGTAAAATGATACTTTGACCTTATATAATGACATAAATCATTTAACACGCTGAAATCCTTTGTGTATTAGGAAACAACATTCCTGATGCTGTTGGTGATGATGATGCTAGACTCTTATTGATGATTTCAGAAGGTAAAATGATAAATCTTTTGTGTATTAATGATAAATCTCTAAATTGAAAATGATAGTTTCAGGGGATAAAATTATAGTTGCACTTGATAAAATGATGGTTTCAGGGGATAAAATGATAGTTTCAGGGAATAAAATGATAGGTTCAGTGATAAAATGATACTTTTACATCATAAAATGATAGTTTTCAAATGATAAAATGATACTTTTCATATAATAATGATAGTTTCTGGAAATAAAATGATAGTTTCAGTTGGTAAAATAAAAAACTTACTAGTTGCACTTGATAAAATTTATAGTTGAACTTCATAATTTGATGGTTTCAGGGGATAAAATGTTAGTTTCACTAGATAAAATGATACTTTTACTTTATATAATGACTTAAATCGTTTCACACACTGAATCTTTTGTGTATTAGGAACAAACATTCCTGATGCTGGTGCTGATCATGATGATAGACAAGTAGTGGTGGCTTCAGAAGGTAAAACGATAAATCTTTTGTTTATTAATGATAAATCTCTACATTGAAAATGATAGTTTCAGAAGGTAAAATGATAGTTGCACTTTATAAAATGATAGTTTCAGGGGATAAAATGATTGTTTCAGGGGATAAAATGATAAACTTACTAGTTGCACTTGATAAAATGATACTTTCAGGGGGTAAAGTTATAGTTTCTGTCGATAAAATGATACTTTAACTTAATATAATGACATATACTGTTTAACACACTGAAATCTGTTGTGTATTAGGTGATGCTGCTGCTGCTGATGAGGACAGAATATTGGCTGATGAAATAGAAACTATAAAAAATAGCAAGAAAATAAAAAATGATGATGCAAGTAAGAAGATGGTAGCTGCAAAGAAGGGGAAGAAAATAGTTCTTCAAGAAGGGGAAGAAGGGGAAGCCATTGACTCACAGTCCTTGGCAGGAAGAAGGAATACCGATTTCTTCGTTAACATGCTCGAAACTCTAAATAAGAATCAAAAAAGAGTTGTTAGAGAGATTGGGTTTGGGGCACTCCTACACTTCAAAATAAGAAGTTTCCCAAGGCTTATTATCTTCTTTACAACTTCGACCATAATAGTTGTTCAATTAAATTGAATAGCGGGGAATCATTATTTTTAGATGATGAAGATGTGTATATTACTCTTGGGTTCCCTACTGGACATTTACCTATGAATAGGAACAAATTTCAGAAAAATATCCACCTTAAAAGTGAAATTGCTAGATTCTGTAAAGGTGGAGAAAAAAAAATGGTTCCAGAGTATGTTGTAGGACAGATGATGAAAGACGAAGAAGGTGGTGTGTGGTTCAAAAGGAATTTTATGATTCTGGTGGAGTATGCCTTGATCAACACCCCTGCTGATGGAAATCTGAGCCCACAAGTTTTTGATTACATAGCTGATGTGGAGATGATCAAAGAATACAATTGGTGTGGCTATGTCATATCCAAATTGCTAGAAACACAAAAGAGATGGAGAAATAACCCAAGAAAGATATTTACAGGACCGGCTATCTTTGTGGTGGTAAGAATATATTTTTTTTCCATTGTCTATGAATCTATTTACAGAAAAACTAATATTTATTTTTTGTTAATGTAGGCCTGTTACGTGGACAGAATTGTGTTTCAAAGAAAAATGGTGCCAAGATGCTATCCAACAGTTAAGGGTTGGACTGCCGAACTGCTCAAAGAAAGGCAAAGAGCAGAAATGAGTGCTTCACAGTTTGGTCTCGGTCATAAGTATGACCGATATAAAAAGCAACCAAATGAAGAGAACGATGAGGTTCAATCTGAATGTGAAGATGATGTACCTGAAGTTGTAAGATCATTGGAGATGGATGATCAGGACAAAGAGGGGACAACCAGTGGAAGTCAGGAAAAGACTTTCATAGATCAATGGAAGGAGGCTGCCAGGGAGTGTAGAGCCTCAATTTCGAAAATCCTTGATGTCCTTCACGGAGCCCCAGATGAAATCAGGAAACTAAATAGCGTTAAGATTATCTGCGACACAACAAGAACTGCAATGGGCATAAGAGAGGAAGGTATGCAGAGTGTTGCAGAAAGTCAGAACTCTCGGTCAAATGCTATGAACAATGATGATATTGATGATCCTGAATGGATTGATATCATGATTGAGCTTACTAAAGCTGCTGAGAGGACTTATATACTGAAAATAGGGATGAGTTCCCTACATTCACTCTGATACCCGAAGATGACCAGACTCCTGATGAGAATCTAAATTTTAATCGGGAGAAGGATATGGAGAAGGAAAAACTTCCAGAGGCTCAACAAGAGAAGGAAAAAGTTCCAGAGAAAGAAGTTGAATTGTCTCTCGATGATGAATTTGAGGTATCTTTTAAAAATGATAGTTTAAGTACATAAAATGATTGTTTATATGGTTAAGATGATATAGGTTTGATGATGTTTTTTGGTGCTCTGTTTTATTTGAAAAATAATACTTTTGCATCATAAAATGATAGTTTCAAATGATAAAATGATACTTTTGCATAAAATGATAAAATGATAGTTTCTGTGGAATAAAATGACAGTTTCAGTGATAAAATGAAATTTTTGTTTCATAATGATAGCTTTAGATTTTTGGCTGATAAATGATACTTTTGCTGATAATTTGAGTTCCGTTGGGTAAAATAATATCCCTTATGTCAATAACAATTTATATTTTTGAATGAAAGGACCAAATAGCATGTGCCATAATATCCACTGTCTTGGAGGATATACATGGTCAAACCGGAGATGATGAAGCTTTAAGAGACAGAGAAGATGTTTTGAAAAAGACCAAAGGGAAGAAGAAGGTTTCCAAAGAACCTGAAGGTGAAAAGGAGAAAGTGCCCAGAACAACAAAGAAAATTGTTGAAGCACTGTGCTCTCCCTTCAATGTCAGGGCAGTAAGTTTAAAAGGAAAACTTAATAAAGACGAGAAGGAAATTATGTACTGGTTGATGACATATGAAGAAGACGAACTGTAAGTTTTGAATTGCATAATTATATTCTTATTAAATTCTTTTAACTAACATTAAATATGATTTTGAAATCAGCTATGATACGGTTTATGAGAACAACATGATCAGCATGTTTAAGATTGACTTCCACACCCTTGTTCCACGTACCTACATCAGTATCAACATTATAGATGCATGGGCTGTGTACCTCAACATCAATGAAAAATTCAAATCAAATGCATCTCCGAGTCGTCTTTTCATCAGCACCGAACCTACGGTACAGTAAACATGTAAATAAGTAATAGCGTTACATTAAAAGTTAAATTTATTTACAAAAATGTAAACATGACAGCGATTCAATGTTGCCGCGAAAAAAACTGATTGGACTGAAGCCAATGCTTTTGAAAAATTCTCCACATCTTTAAATGAATTTGTGTCAAAGATTGAAGGTTTCAAATGAGAAAAATATGACCTGGTAAGTCATAATGAGATATACATTACAGAACAACTTACCTATATTATTGAAAATGACATTTTATATAATGTTTTGAAAATTAGATATTCTTTTCGATATGGGCGCACGGTCATTTTTATGTCATGTGCTTCAATCTCAAAATGCAATTGCTGGAAGTGATTGACAATTCTCTGGTTACTAAAGAGGTGACAAAGCAGAAATATGGAGCTGCACCAACTACACTGGTATGTTTAGTTAAATGCATTCAATATCATTTAGTACCAAACATAATATCATTTTTAATCAACATCATGTATGTTTTGTCTTATTTGAATAGAAAAAATTCTTCCGAATTTATCTCGGAAATGGTGTTAATCCAACAATGGAGAGTATTGTCAACATGACAAAAACCAGACACATGACTCTACCATGGCAGAACAATACAAATAAAGTCGACTGTGGAGTTTATGTTATGCGCCACATGGAGACTTACATGGGTGGTCGTAACTGGATTTCAGGTTTAACGAAGAATGGCACAGAGGCTTTCATAAAACTTCGTGCCAAATATTCTGAAGCATTGCTTGTAGGAGAAACTAACAAGAGGGCTTTAGAGACATGTACAAAGATACAGGAGAAGTTTCAGAATGATAGGAAAAAGGGGGAAATCAATGTTGAAAAGATGATAAGAGAGTTTGAACCTCGTAAAGATGATAGTAATTTGTAAGACATTTTGTCATGTTAAACTATCATTTTATCACCTTATATGTCATTTCTTCAGCTTATATATCTTTTTATAAGGTTACTGTAATTTTATCCGCTTAGGAAATCATTTTATCAGTTTAAAGTGTCAGCTTATGTAGTTTCAGTGGGTAAAATAATAGTTGCACTTGATAAAATGATGGTTTCAGGGTATAAAATGATAGTTTTAGGGGATAAAATGATAGTTTCACAAGGTAAAATGATAGTTGCACTTGATAAAATGATACTTTTGGCTTATAATGATAGTTTCGTCATTTTTTAGGTCGAGGTATCATTTTATCGGCTGTGAAATTAAACTATCATTCTATCCGGTAAAAACTATCATTCTATCCGGCAAAACTATCATTCTATCCGCCAAAGGTATCATTTTATCAACTAAAGTATCATTCTATCTGCTGTGAGTATCATTTTATCAGTCAAGAGTATCATTTTATCAACTCATAGTATCATTCTATCCGGCAAAACTATCATTCTATCCATTAAACCTATCATTTTATCATTTTATCATTTTACGTGATATTTGGCAAAATTCAGAGTATCATTTTATCAATCAAGAGTATCATTCTATCCGGCAAAACTATCATTCTATGCAATAAACCTAACATAATCGGCACAATACATAATATACAAACCTACAAAGCAGTAAACGTATCATTTTATCAACTCAGAGTATCATTTTTATAAGGTTTCTGTCATTTTTTCCGCTTAGATTATCATTTTATCAGGTAAAAGTATCATTTTATTAAACAAAAATGTCATTTTATACACCAAAAATACCTATCATTCTATCGGCTGAAAGTATCATTTTACCCGCCAAAACTATCATTCTATCGGCTGAAAGTATCATTCTATCCGGCAAAACTATCATTTTATGCAGTAAACCTAACATTTATAAGATAAAAGTATCATTTTATCAACTCAGAGTATCATTCTATCCGGAAAAACTATCATTCTATGCAATAAACCTAACATATATCATTTTATCAGTCAGTCAAAAGTATCATTTTATCAACTCAGAGTATCATTCTATCCGGCAAAATTATCATTCTATGCAATAAACCTAACATAATCGGCACAATACATAATATACAAACCTACAAAGCAGTAAACGTATCATTTTATCAACTCAGAGTATCATATTTATAAGGTTTCTGTCATTTTATCCGCTTAGATTATCATTTTATCAGGTAAAAGTATCATTTTATTAAACAAAAATGTCATTTTATACACCAAAAATACCTATCATTCTATCGGCTGAAAGTATCATTCTACCCGCCAAAACTATCATTCTATCGGCTGAAAGTATCATTCTATCCGGCAAAACTATCATTTTATGCAGTAAACCTAACATTTATAAGCTAAAAGTATCATTTTATCAACTCAGAGTATCATTCTATCCGGAAAAACTATCATTCTATGCAATAAACCTAACATATATCATTTTATCATTTTATCAGTCAGTCAAAAGTATCATTTTATCAACTCAGAGTATCATTCTATCCGGCAAAACTATCATTCTATGCAATAAACCTGTCATTTTATCATTTTACGTGATATTTGGCAAAATTCAGAGTATCATTTTATCAATCAAGAGTATCATTTTATCAACTCAGAGTATCATTCTATCCGGCAAAACTATCATTCTATGCAATAAACCTAACATATATCATTTTATCATTTTACGTGATATTTGGCGAAATTCAGAAATTAAATGAGCGAAATGACATATTTACCCCTCCGCCTTTTTTTATGAAGTTGAGTATCATTCTATCCGGCAAGACTATCATTCTATGCAATAAACCTAACATATATCATTTTATCATTTTACGTGATATTTGGCGAAATTCAGAAATTAAATGAGGGAAATGACATATTTACCCCTCCGCCTTTTTTTATGAAGTAAATCTAACTTTGAATCTCAGCCACAAGATTAGAAATATGTGCGGTCCAGATTTGGTTATAGGGTTATTACGAGATTTAGAGGTTATCATATGATCACAACTATATATATATATATATATATATATATATATATATATATATATATATATAGGGTTTTGATCCATGTAAAACCATTCTTAATACAAAAATGCAGAACCAAGCATACAAAAGTCATTTTTAGGTCATTGTAAGCTTATTTTTACGTCATTATAGTAAGAATGACATGAAATGATCTTAACATGACCTCAAACCCAAAGTTTATAATATGACATAAAACTGCTTTACAATGACCCTCCGTGTTTTTGTTTAATTATTGACCATTGGATTGTCAATTCTCATGGTCAGGATTTGGTCTGGATTTTGTATTGAGATCAAGTTTTGTATTGATCATTTTCCTATATATATATATATATATATATATATATATATATATGGGAGCGTTATTCTCCTTTTCACATCTTAGATCATTTTTCCTTCTTAATATTACGCGTTAGATCTAAGGCATCAACGGATCAGATTGATTCTATAAAACTGGTTCCGTGTTGCATTATAGAAGGTGGTTGTATGCATTACAGGGTTATTATTGACATTTGACGGAAAAGTAACTGCCACATTTTGGTATCTGCGAATAATGCACCACATGGTCACGAGTAATGCATATAATTGACTATATAATGCACAATATGTGAACTGCAATGCATACGAATAAGATGTACCATGTTATGATGTTTGGACACACGTTTTTTGTTTCCCATAAGGGTTTAATAAGCTTAGGGGCTAGGGTATAGTACGTAGACACGTATGTAATCTTCACATGGTAACGAGTAATGGATATAATTGACTATATAATGCACAATTTGTGAACTGCAATGCATACGAACAAGATGTGTTGTGTTATGATGTTTGACACACGTTTCTTGTTTCCCCTAAGGGTTTAATAAGCTTAGGGGCTAGGGTATAGTACGTACGCATTAATAACAAATTATAAAACGATACGAATAATTCACCAAATTGTCACGAGTAATGGATGTTATTAACTATATAATGCACAATATGTGAACTGCAATGCATACGAATAAGATGTACCATGTTATGATGTTTGACACACGTTTCTTGTTTCCCCTAAGGGTTTAATAAGCTTAGGGGCTAGGGTATAGTACGTAGACATTACTAACAAATTGTTGTTATTGGAATATACGTATGTGCATTATTTGGTTTAGGTAGTGCATTATGTAGCTGTTAATTGTCATTATCTCAGTATATTATGCATTATTAGAGGTATTGTGTATATGGGTTAATCAACGGATTGAAGATTACATACGTGCATTTAGTAATGTCTACGTACTATACCCTAGCCCCTAAACTTATTAAACCCTTAGGGGAAACAGGAAACGTGTGTCAAACATCATAACATGGTACATCTTATTCGTATGCATTGCAGTTCACATATTGTGCATTATATAGTTAATAACATCCATTACTCGTGACAATTTGGTGAATTATTCGTATCGTTTTATAATTTGTTATTAATGCGTACGTACTATACCCTAGCCCCTAAGCTTATTAAAGCCTTAGGGGAAACAAGAAACGTGTGTCAAACATCATAACACAGCACATCTTGTTCGTATGCATTGCAGTTCACAAATTGTGCATTATATAGTCAATTATATCCATTACTCGTTACCATGTGAAGATTACATACATATCTACGTACTATACCCTAGCCCCTAAGCTTATTAAACCCTTAGGGGAAACAAGAAACGTGTGTCAAACATCATAACACAGCACATCTTGTTCGTATGCATTGCAGTTCACATATTGTGCATTATATAGGCAATTATATGCATTACTCGTGACCATGTGGTGCATTATTCGTAACGGTTTCCAGCCATTATTAGATTACTATTGTACCCTCATAATGCACAAAATAGGACAAATAATGCAACACGGGATTAATTACCCAATGTTGATCTTGACCGTCCATTTATCTAATCTAATGGCTGATATTAAGAAGGAAAAAGGAGGAAATATAGGGTCATGATTCTATGGCAAACACCTCTTAACCATATAACTAGAGAACAAATAATAGCCACAAGATCAAAAAAATCAAGGGCTAATATTAATTTTCGAATTTAATGAGATATTAGCTCCCTCAATCACAAATTTACTCCATAATAACAAGTCAGGGGTATTATTGTCATTGCAGACCGAATTAAATCCAAAATCATGTTAGGTGCAAAATTGAATTCATTGAGAAATTCATTGAGAAACAGCGATGAGAGGGAAGGCGAGTACGAGGATGAGGCTGCGGAGGAGGCGGCCGACCTCGATCGCCACGAGCATGAAGTAAGGGAAGGAGGAGCGGGAGATCAGGAGCGTTCCGTCGAGATCCGCCGCGATTGAGTGGCGGTTCGAGCTGTAGGTGGTGGAGCCGTAGACGATGGAGGTGCAGTCGGCGTAGACGGTGGCGGCTCTCTCGATGAAGCTGATCGGCGTCAGAGACCTTGAATTGAGCGGACTTGGCTTCAGCTGATCCATTTGATTTTGGTTTCTGCGAAAGCTGTGTACAAATTAGTTTTTAATTAATATCGTAATAGTATTGTTGATACGCTTAACCATATTGTAATTGAAGTCACTTTAGCTATTCATAAAAAAACATGAAAAACATAAAAAAACACCAGGTGCGAAGAAGCGAAAATCTGCCAAGAAGAAGAAGGAATATCAAATTCATTCTAACAATCACTTTTGTAAACAAGAGTGAAGTAAAATCACAATAAGAGTGATGTGTTTTGTAAAGAAGAGTGAAGTAAAATCACAATAAGAGTGATGTGTTTTGTAAACAAAAGTGAAGTAAAATCAGAATAAGAGTGATGTGTTTTGTTAACAAGAGTGAAGTAAAATCAGAATAAGAGTGATGTGTTTTGTTAACAAGAGTGAAGTAAAATCACAATAAGAGTGATATGTTTTGTAAACAAGAGTGAAGTAAAATCAGAATAAGAGTGATGTGTTTTGTAAACAAGAGTGAAGTAAAATCAGAATAAGAGTGATGTGTTTTGTTAACAAGAGTGAAGTAAAATCAGAATAAGAGTGATGTATTTTGTTAACAAGAGTGAAGTAAAATCACAATAAGAGTGATGTGTTTTGTTAACAAGAGTGAAGTAAAATCATTCGAATAGTGATGTGTTTTGTAAACAAGAGTGAAGTAAAATCATTCGAATAGTGATGTGTTTTGTAAACAAAAGTGAAGTAAAATCATGCTAAGAGTGATGTGTTTTGTAAACAAGAGTGAAGTAAAATCAGAATAAGAGTGATGTGTTTTGTTAACAAGAGTGAAGTAAAATCAGAATAAGAGTGATGTGTTTTGTTAACAAGAGTGAAGTAAAATGAGAATAAGAGTGATGTGTTTTGTAAACAAGAGTGAAGTAAAATCAGAATAAGAGTGATGTGTTTTGTTAACAAGAGTGAAGTAAAATCAGAATAAAAGTGATGTGTTTTGTTAACAAAATCACAATAAGAGTGATGTGTTTTGGTAACAAGAGTGAAGTAAAATCACAATAAGAGTGATGTGTTTTGTAAACAAGAGTGAAGTAAAATCAGAATAAGAGTGATGTGTTTTGTAAACAAGAGTGAAGTGTTTTCTGAACAAGAGTGAAGTGTTTTGTGAACAAGAGTGAAGTAAAATCAGAAAAAGAGTGATGTGTTTTGTGAACAAGAGTAAAGTAAAATCAGAATAAGAGTGATGTGTTTTGTGAACAAGAGTGAAGTGTTTTCTGAACAAGAGTGAAGTGTTTTGTGAACAAGAGTGAAGTAAAATCAGAATAAGAGTGATGTGTTTTGTGAACAAGAGTGAAGTAAAATCAGAATAAGAGTGATGTGTTTTGTGAACAAGAGTGAAGTGTTTTCTGAACAAGAGTGAAGTAAAATCAGAATAAGAGTGATGTGTTTTGTGAACAAGAGTGAAGTAAAATCAGAATAAGAGTGATGTGTTTTGTGAACAAGAGTGAAGTGTTTTCTGAACAAGAGTGAAGTGTTTTGTGAACAAGAGTGGAGTAAAATCAGAATAAGAGTGATGTGTTTTGTGAACAAGAGTGAAGTAAAATCAGAATAAGAGTGATGTGTTTTGTAAACAAGAGTGAAGTAAAATTAGAATAAAAGTGATGTATTTTGTAAACAATAGTGAAGTAAAATCAGAGTAAGAATGATGTGTTTTGTGAACAAGAGTGAAGCTTGGTTTTTCTTTCTTTCTTTTAAATAATAATTCTTTTATATTATATAAATAAATCTGTAGAAATCATTTAATCTAAATTGAAGTAATCACAATTCACATATAATAATTGATTGCCTTCATTTTATACATAATCAAAACTAATGCAAATAAACTCGAATGCCTCAAACTCAGGGCAATCAAAACTCACTGCCTTTTGTGAATTTTATGAATCAACTTTAAACTAAGCAAAAAAAAACATCATCTCCTCATCATCGCCCGCCCTAATTTCCAGCATCTCCGCATCGAGATCGGCCAGCAAATTCGTTACAAATCCACAGAATTCGAACTCCACGCCTATTGTTTAGCTAACTGCGCCAATTTCCACCCTACCGCTGCAAGGCATCGCAGTTATCGGGCACCGGCGAGTGCCACGGCGACCGCGGAACTGGCGACGGCGTTGCTGCTGATGATGCATCAAAATCCGCAACTCCTCCTCCAGGCTGCTCCGGAGCTCCCTCTCTAGCTCCACGTTTCTCTGCCGAAGCGCCTCCGACGCATCACGGTGGCGGTCAGAGATCGGCACACGGTGGCGGTCAGATTGTGGAGTAATTTGATCGCAGATTTGCATGTTTTGATCGCAGATTTAAATTAAGAAAGCAATTTCCAAAATTACCCTCAGCATATTTTCTATAATTAAAATAAATAATATTTGTTCCATTAAGATGTGTGGCTGAGATTTATTCTCTAGTTATACACTTAAAATTAGTTATACATTGATCACTACTATATATATATATATATATATATATATATATATATATATATATATATATATATATATATATATATATATACTTAGTACTTGTCTATTTGATATTCCACTGATTGAGAAGGAATTAGGCATGTGTTCGAAAACTGAACTGAGATAAAACGGATAAAACACAAGTTTCTATTAACTGAAATCAAAGTCTTACAAACACGCACATAAAAATGCAAACCAACTGCAGTACTCTCATTATTCCATTTCCAAAGAGGTTCTAAGTCCGGCCGCTGACTTGAATCCCTTCCTGCGCCGTGCTCTTGATCGTCTCGCCGGCTTGCTTCGTCTTCTCCCCTACATACATCGTCCCTTCCTGCACGCGCAGCTTCGCATAAGGACTTAATAAAAAAAATATTATAAAAGGACTTATTGAAACAAAATACATTGCATGATACCTAGGTGCAATCTCATTCATTCATGTTCAATATCGCAGTACTCCTTTAGCTATACTCCATTAGCTTTACTTTTGCTATAGTGTATACTTGTAGTTGATTTTAGTGCTAATAAAAAGTGCATTAGCTTCCTTAAATTCGATTGACATAATCCTATCTTAAAAGAGTATAATAATTTATCTTGCGATTGTTAGAAATAATGGAATAAAATTCCCGAGTCATGTATAGGTGATGCTCTAATTATTACAATCAAATGAAGATAACAACAAAAGGCAGAATCAAAATTACAATGGAAATAATAAAACAAACCAAACTATAAGTCAAGTCAAGGAAAACCTTCTTTCCGCAAGACAAATCACGTCACGGCTAATGCTCTCCGATTGGCGTACTGGCCCCAAAGATAAAAACGACTTCCTCCTAACGTATAGAAACACCTCAGAATCACTAGGCATTGTCAAACTTGATAGAGCTCCGATAATCAAGCAATATAATACTTTCAAATGCACACTAAAATGTAGAGAGCTAGAAAAAGATAGAAAATACTTTTGCTGATGTTTCTCTACAATTCCATGTATTTTATAAATACAGAATTAGGAATGAAAGGTCATGAAATTAAAACACCGTAAACTACATTATTAAGGCAATGATTGTTAAAAAAAAAGGTGAAAAGTCAAAAAGCTTCCCATGAACATCCTCCACTACTCATGTCATTTATTCTCACGAGGGTGATATATGATGAATGGGGGTGGATCGTGCAACTTGTTGGACAAATTTAAAATATAGCACTACTATTATTTATGATTAAACGAATGCATTTTAGTTTAAGAGCGTCATAAGAAAAAGTAGTTAAATGAAGCCAGTAATTGGAGATTATAACTTAGTTGTGGAGAAACAAATGTTCAAAATTGATGCCATGCCCACATGATATTTATATACTCTCTTTTTTAACTCCATATTTTTTTGTCCATTATTACTCGTTACTAATTTTCTTTTGAACTCCATATTTTATTTATATACTCTCTTTTTTAACTCCATATTTTTTTGGTCCACTATTACTGGTCACTAGTTTTCTTTTGAACTCCATCTTTTTTTGGTCCGTTATTACTGGTCACTAGTTTTCTTTTGAACTCCATATTTTTTTGGTCCATTATTACTGGTCACTAATTTTTTTTTGGTCCATTATTACTGGTCACTAGTTTTCTTTTGAACTCCATATTTTTTTGGTCCATTATTACTGGTCACTAATTTTCTTTTGAATCCGTTAGACAATACCTGTCATACTTAATTTTTTACTCCCTCCGTCTCACACTACTCGCACGTTTCCTTTTCGGTACGGAGATTAAGGAATGAGTGCATAGCAAAGTCAAATATTACGGCTGTAGGTGAAAATTTTTACTAAAAATGAAAAGAGTGCAAATAACTTGGGACGCCCAAAAAGGAAATAAGTGCAAGTAGTCCGGGACGGAGGGAGTATTATTTTAATAATAAATCTCATATTCCATTAACTTTATCTCATTCAAATTTTATTATAATTTTATCCCACTCAAATTTCATTATAAATAAAATAACACTCAAATTTTATTATAAATAAAATAAAATATGAATCACGTTTCATTTTAACTTTTTATTAACTTTTCGAACGAGGCTTTTAATTTACAAGTGTTAAAATCTTAACTTTCCTTTACATTTTTTTAAATCCTTTACATTTTTGCTTTTAATTTACAATTGTTAAAATCTTAACTTTCCTTTACATTTTTTAAAATCTCTGAACAAAATCAATCTTACTTTTCGAACGAGGCTTTTAATTTACAATTTTTAAAATCCTAACTTTTCTTTGCATTTTCTAAACATTTTTTAAAATCCGAACAAAATCAATCTTACTTTTCGAACGAGGCTTTTAATTTACAATTTTTAAAATCCTAACTTTTCTTTGCATTTTCTAAAATCCGATCAAAATCAACACATTTCACAATTTTTTTCCACCGAACTTCTTTTACTACACTTCTTTTACATTTATTGCGTCTCTTATTACACAATGTATTGTGTAACTAGAGGTCTCCAAACCGAACCGGCCCGGACGAACCGTCACCGGCGGTTCCGAACCGGAACCGGAATCGTCGGCGGCGGTTCGAGCCGGGACCGGAACCGCCCGAACCGCCGGGCCGGTTCAGGTTCACAAAAATTGAAGAACCGTAACCGGCGGTTCCGAACCGCCGGTCTCGCCGGTTCGGCGGTTCCCGACACCTCCCGACACCTTTTCAGGCCTACTTCCTAGCCTTTTCAGAAACCGCTCCCCCGGCCGCCGGTTTGGTCAGAAACCGTTGACGGAAACCGCCGGTTTCGGCCGAAAAACCGCCGTTTCCGGCGGAAAACCGGCGGTTCCAACGGTAATTTCAAAAATTTGAATTTTTAAAATCGACGAAAACCGCCGGTTTCCACCGAAAACCGGCCGTTCCGGCGGAAAACCGGCGGTTCGACTGTTTTTTCAAATTTTTTTTTAATCACAATTTTCCCTATAAATACCCCCCTCCTCTTCATTTCTACTCACCTCATTCTTGTGTTAATAAGAATTTCTCTCTCAATCTCAATTTCTCTATTCTCCATCCTCATTCTCTCAAGTTGTTTACGTTATTTGCGCTCATACTTTACTCTCACGTTGTTCACGTTATCATCTTCATGACTTTCAATTTCCATAAATATTTATATCATGTCTTCATATCGTCGTGGTGGTGATCGGGGCAAGGGAATTGCCCAAGATCAAAGTCAAAGTGATACTCGTCGTCGACGTGCCCCTTCTAGAGCACAAGTTGCGGAGGAGGTGGGAAGGCTAGCCGCTCTTCGAGCTCAAGTAAGTTATAAGATGTTTTAATTTTTTGTTAATTCATTTTTATTAAATTCATAATTTCATTTTTTATGTGTTTTATTTTTGTGTTAGTATTTTTACTTAGTTGTATAATTTTCGTAGGAGGAAGAAGATCGAAATGCGGCCTTGTTACTTGCCCTCGGCGACGACGACCCACAAGGGGGGCATTCACATTCGGCTTCGCGTTTCGAGTACGATGTGAATCTATCGTCGGACGAAGGCGATGATGGATCGCATCAATTCCCCCCTTCTAGCACCGGGCAAATTGGCGACAATGATGAGGAGGAAGCCGATCCTCCTCCTTCCGCAGGACGACAAAAGAAAAAGATGCCTCCCAAGTTGAAATCCGAGATTTTCAACAAACATTTCAAGAAGGTCCCGGTGTTAATTCCAAATCCTAATGATCCGACCACTACCATGGAGACGGGTGAGTTCAAAGCATATTGCAACTATTGCGATAAAGTCTATCCATTTGTTATCGGTGGGGGATATGGTACTCTCCATCGCCATTTGAAGTCAAAACACCCCGTGGAATATGGGCATACTAAGTCCCAAAGCCAAATAAACTTCCCCGCCGGCTCATCGTCTCAAACAGGTACGCCGCTATTTAAATATGATCCGAAAAATGTTACCGATACTATGGTGAGATGGGCGGCAATGAAACATTTGCCGTTCAATTTTTTTATTGACAAAAAATATGAAGTTACTATGCAAACCGCTTTTAATGTTGCTACAAAGAGAATTCCCCCCTCTACTGCTCAAAGATCTAACAACCGTCAGTTTTTTGACAAAAAACGAGAGGTTGGAAAATTCCTCTCCACCTTGGGGCACAAAGTTAATATTTGCTCCGATGTGTGGACGGATTCTTTCCAACGAAATTCTTACATGGGAATTTCATGTCATTTTATAGACAATAGTTGGTCTTTAAATAAACGTTTAATTGGTTTTAGACAATTTCTTTCCCCACACACCGCACAAGCAATTGCATCTTTAATTATTCAAGTTTTGAATGAGTATGAGTTATGCAATAAGATATTTTCGGTTGGTTTTGATAACGCAACCGCTAACACCGCAAGTATATCCGATTTAATTGCGGCTTGCTCCCCGGTGATAAGTGGTAAGTATTTTCACCAACGTTGTATTTGTCATATTTTAAACTTATGTGTACAAGATGCTTTGTCTTTGTGGCAAAGACATATTCAACCTATTACTACAACTGTATCCTTGATCCACTGTAAGCCTCAAATTGGCAAGGCGTGGAAGAAGTATTGTCATTCGAAGAAAATAAGGTACACAACTTTTACTTTAGACGTGTCTACTAGATGGAACTCCACATATGATATGTTGCAATCTACATTGGAGCATATAGAATATTTTGTTGATTTTTATAGAACTTACCCTGTTGATGATTTACATCTAACATCTTCTTGTTGGGATCAAAGCATGAGCTTGTTTAAGTTATTCAAAGGTTTTCGAAATGCCACTATTGAGTTATCGGGTGTGTATTATTGCACATCCGTTCGTGTTTTAGAACATTGCATGATCATATCACTTGGTTTTAAAACTGCAATGAAAAATTCCACATACAATCTTGAGTTAATGTGTGTTTTATATTATATGGTTGAAAAATGGCTCAAGTATTTCAACGAGATCCCCACGGTTTTTTTGCTTGCAAAAGTTTTGGATCCAAAGTGGAAACTAGTTGGTACTTTCAAAATTTTAGAATTTTATTACAACAATTTGGCTTCTACTGATCTTGAACCACTCCGAGCTTTGCAAACTGACGAGGACGACGACAACTACATAAACCTAGCCCAAACAATCCAAACAAACATCCCCCACCTCCCAAGCCTCCAAAGAAGTTTTGAGTTCGACTTGCGGGCTCTCTTTCACGATTACGAAGCCAAGTACAACCGTACCCACCACGCGAGACCTAGATCCCCCCGTCAAACACATAACTTTGGCTTCTTCCAAGTTGATGACCCCGACGCCCAATCCCAATTGGCGGACCTATACGGCTTCAGCAGCGGAGGAAGGACGGCAAATTCGACAAGTGAGTTAGACTTATATTTTGACTCACACTTTTCATTCAATGAGGAAGAAGGAGGTCCCGTTCCCCAACAAATCGACGTCCTAGATTGGTGGGGATCACACGAGAAAGATTTTCCCATCCTTGCATCAATGGCCAAGGAGATCTTTTCGGTTCCGGCTTCCACTGTCGCCGTCGAGTCCGCCTTTAGTGTTGGAGGCAACGTCTTGGACGACCGAAGAAGTAGACTCACCGGGCAAAACATGGAAGCCACCATATTACTTGATGATTGGTGTTTCGCTGAAATTAGAGACCAAGAACCGAATTGGGACAATCAAGTAGTACAACCCGACCGAGACTACTTCCTCGACGAAGAAGAGTAGGCGCCAATTCTTCCGATCAAGCCAAATAGGTAAGCAAGGTAAGAGAACTACGTGGACTTTGATTCCAAAATGCAATTGAGCATTGAGGATACGTAGGCATCCCAACTTAAATATCAACTTAAATTTTAAATTTAAGTTTAAATTTAAGTTGAGCTCAAGTCCTTTTCCTTTATTTCTTTTTTCTCCCCTTTGTTTCGAATATGTAATTTTGTAAATTGTAATCAAGACTTTAAGTCTTTTGTAATTTAGAATTTTAAAGTTGTAATTTCTAATTTTTACGTTGTAATTTGTAAATTTTAAGTTGTAATTTGTATCAATAAAATTGCATTTGTACGTCGCTTTATTCTAATTTTATTTATGCAAATATATTTACATTTTTTACTTGAATTACAAATTTACAAAAAAAAATTAAACGAACCTCCGAACCGGCGGAACCGGCCCGGAACCGGATTTGCACCGACGGTTCCGCGGTTCACCAACCGGAACCGCCAAACCTTGGCCGGGCCGGTTCAGGTTCCATCATTTCTCGAACCGGAACCGGCGGTTCCAAACCGTGAACCGCCGATTCCCGAACCGTGGTGACGTAAGTGTAACGAGTCGGTCTCTAAATTTTTTTGTGGCTAAAATATCCACATTGGAATTTCATCCAGGCTATATATGTTGTTTATCGGAAAACAACAAATATCTTACAGTTTTATGCAACAATTTGTAATACCAAAATAATTTATAAAAATTGCACAAACCTACATATATATACTAGTACTTGTCTATTTGATATTCCATTGATTGAGAAGGAATTACTCGAAAACTGAATTGAGATAAAACAGATAAAACACAAGTTTCTATTAACTGAAATCAAAGTCTTACAAACACGCACATAAAAATGCAAACCAACTGCATTACTCTATCATTATTCCATTTTCAAAGAGGTTCTAAGTCCGGCCACCGACTTGAATCCCTTCCTGCGCCGTGCTCTTGATCGTCTCGCCGGCTTGCTTCGTCTTCTCCCCAACATACATCGTCCCTTCCTGCACACGCCGCTTCGCATAGTCCAGTGGCTCCTGCCCGGTCGCCTGCCGGAACGAGTTGAACACCCACGAAATTGAGGAGAGGCCGGTCAGCCCGAACGCCCCGGACGTGAGGAGCGCCGCCACGGCCCCGGCCAGCAGGATGATGGCCGGCACCAGGATGGGGCTGAAGATGACAAAGACCGGGGTGGCAACGGCGAGCCCGATGAGGCTGCCGACGAGGGTGATCCCGGCGAGGCCGAGGAGCGCGCCGCCAACGGGGAGGAGCGTTATGACAGCGAGGACTTGGCCAGTGGAGGGGCCGTGGCGCGGGAGGAGGAAGGCTTTTCCGGAGGCGTCGTAGCGGTGGAGGAGGGGCTGCTGCTGGGGGTGGACTTGGACTTGGTGCGGCTGTGGGCGGTTGCGGTCGGCCATGATGAGATGTGGTGAGAAGGTGGAATTGAAGGTGTAAATATATGAATAGGGGTCCGAGTGCTACGTGTTGGGGGCCAGGGGAGGGGCCTTGCATGACATACAAGTTTCACTTAGCTTTTGCCACCTTTTTATTTTCTTTCTATAATATCAAATGCTACTAATTAGTAGTAGTACTATAAATTATTGGGCTGGAGTTTTGTGGAAATGCTATTGGGTTTGTCTATAATGTTGTATCATATCCCTAATTGTTTGTTATCGAGTGTCATTAATTACTCAAAATTTTATTATCAACAATGTAGTGTCATTTGATCACTTCATTTTTCAATGATAGGGTAACATTTTTAAATGTCCACTTTCCTATATTGTACACCTTCTATTCCATTCCACAATAGTAGAGGCATTTTATTTTCTACATTCATTTTAGAAAAATAATGGTAAATAGTTAAAATGGAGAAAGAGTAATGTAAGAGAAAATACTATAAAGAAGAGTCTTGTCTACAATATTATTTCTTTTATTTTACTTTTTCTCTACTTTACTATTTATAAATTTTTTTAAACGAGTGCAGAAAATGAAATGACTCGACTATTATAGAACAGTGGAAGTACTAATACTATATAGTTTATGTCCAAATTAACTAAATTATCTGGCATCTACAAAAGTACAATGATTTTCAGTCTCATTTTTAGCCACAATTTTTTTTTCCTGCCATAATAGTATTTAATTTCAGTTAAAATACCTGAAAAAGGCAGCCTCATTTTCAACCCAACTTATTTCACCAAATTTATCATTTTTGAGTTAAAAATTAAATAAAAATTACTCCCCCTGTACGCCATTAGAAGTCCCGATTTACCATTTTAGTCATTCCGGCATTAGGAGTCCCGGTTCATTTTACTATAAATGATAGGTACACTTCAGTTTCCACTAACCAATTTCAGTCATAATCTATTACTCCATGTGTCCCTTTGAAGATGACTCACTTTCCTTTTTAATTTATCCCAATTAATATGACCTATTACTAAAAATAGAAATACCATTCTCTCTACTTTATTCTCTCTCTTATTTTAATCTCTCCACTTTACACACAAAATAAAGTTGCATAAATTCTCGTGTCATCCAAGGAAGGGGTCATCTTCCTTGGGATGGAGTGAATATAAAATTAATATATAAAAATGAGTCTCATATTCCATTATCTTTTATCACTCACTTTTCTTTATATTTTTTAAAACCGGTGTCAAGCTCAAATGGACTCCTAATGGCGGATGGAGGGAGTACAAAATAACATAGATTAAAAACATAATAATGAAAACTAGTACTCCCTCCGTCCCACAAAAGATGTCACACTTGTGGGACGACACGAGATTTTAGAAGGTTTTGTTTTATGTGTTAGAAAATATAATATTTATATTATTGTGAGGGAGAACTTTTTCTAAAAATAGAAATGTGACATCTTTAGTGGGACAAATTAAAAATGAAAGTGAGACATCTCTTATGAGACGGAGGGAGTAGTACATAAAATTAAAAAAAAGTTGAAATGATTGTTGGGGTATGCAGCGGAAAAACTAATAAATCAGAGTTTGATCTATTTAGCATATTATTTATACTAAATCTATCCGTGCAATTAAACATGTATCATGCATAGAACTTGAATTAAATCATGCATAGAACTTGAATTAAATCATGCTTTTGATTAATTAAAACCCTAACAAGCGTTCTACATATAGAATTGAATACCACTACTAAAAAATTAACCTGTTATTACATTAAATTTGTCACAATTTATTAAAACTGTGAGCATAGATACTCAAACAACACACTGTTTCTTTCATCACATTTATATCGTATACTAACATTACAGTAGAGTTAAATGTCATTTGAACAATCATATTGTAACGCACGCCCTTTTATCCATGTCTTTTGAAAAACCGACCTATTAATATATTTTAGTTCCGCGCCTAGCTTTTGAGTGGTGATCGAAAATAGTTCTATTACAATATTTAATATTCTAATAGTGCCTTTGTGAGGTCTGAGTTTCATATAAAAGTTCGTACACGTTTTAATATCGAGTTTCAACACTAGAATAAAAATAAAGTATAATTTTCATGCCCTCCGGATCTTACTCAATAGTCACGCCTTAAGCCCCGATACCTACACGAAAGGATAAGAAGCATGTTAAATCAAGACGAGACGATCGACGAAATCACATCACATCAAGCACGCTTATCAAACGACGGCTCATGTTTTCCAAACGGCGGCTTTACTTATTAGCCGTCATTTTAGATGACAAGACATAAGATTCTTGCTAAATATGGTAATGGGAATGATAGATGAGACAACTTATCACAGATGGTAAAAAGTTCCTACACTTTGGACAATACTTTTCCTTCATAATTTCAGCTTATGACCATATATTTCCATGCACCTATTTCCTTATAAATACTACACCCACTCCGCTCTTAAACACTTTTGTTCCACCACAAAAATCTTCAAATTAAATGATCTCAAGGTGATGAATCAAATGAGAGCTTGAACACGATCCAAATCTCAACACCACCTTTCTTTCCTGTTTTCTCCAAGGTAATCCTTTCTTTCCAAAACTTCTTTTACTGCATAGCCGTTGTCATACAACATTCAAAGCAAGAACATTTAGAGTTTAACATGCCCAACACCATCGCCTTATTATATGCCGTGAACTTAGGAATCACCAATGCTTATGATTAATTAGTTCGTGAACAAACTTTCTTATGCAAATTGCCAATAACTATATTTATATTCTTTACCTAAGCAATCAAGGACTATGACCTTTTGAAAACCATTAAATCAATAATCGTAATCGAGCATGAAATGGAAATGAGGACTTAGCTTTTAAGAGTGCAACAATAAGCACCGGACTTCCCGAACGGCGCCGTAGCTGCTCCGCCGGGGCAGCCACCGCTGCTGTCCCGGCAGCCACGCACACCTTGCTGTCTCCGGCAGCCACGCGCACACGCCGCTGCTGCTGTCTCCGGCAGCCACGCACGCGAGCAGCTGCCCCACGGCGGCGACGACAGTACAGCGGCGGGAGCAGCCGCCTCCAGCAGAACAGAGGGAGACCGAGAGAGAAAGAAAGAAGAAGGAAGGGGGAAGGGAGGCGGCGGTGCTGGAAGCCAGCCGGCGTCGCCGGCGCCGACGGCAGGGGCCGCCTCCGGCAGAACAGAGAGGGGGAGAGAGATGTCAAGAGGGATGAGATGTTGAGGGAGAGTGAAGCAACGATTTTTTTAGAGGGAGGCAGGCTGAATCTTTTTGCTAGGGATGTCAGTGTAGCCTGAACCCGATGGGTTAGACCGAAAAATCTGCTAAAATTACAAGGTTAGGGCCGAAAAATCACAGCCCGTTAATGAATCGGGCTTATCGGGCTGGCCCTATTGAGCTGTCGGGTTTTTTCGGGCTGGCCCGGCGGGCTGTCGGGTTAGCCCAACGGGTTATAGAAAAAACCTTAATAATTAAATGCCTACCGTGACTCTTCATCTTTTTCACTTCAATTTTGTTTCTCTTTTAGATTTTAAAGACGGTTCCTCTTTTACTCTCAAAAAATTACTTTCACCCTCATAATCTTGTTCTCACTTCCTTCCTTCCATCAGGTGAGTTTCCCTCTCCCTTCTCTCTCTTATGCGTGAATACTGTATTTGGTAGAGGTTGAATGCATTCAACCAAATTTTATGCGTGAATACTGTAATTTGTTCCACTTTCACTCTTAGAAAAATGCGCCTGTATTTTAGATGCATATGCTTTTATTTTGGAAAATATCTTATTGTTTATGCTGCTGTTTACTTTGATTAGGAGCACATATTTTGAATCAGTTTGCTACTGTTTATGCTTCATTACAAATAATAAATATCTTATTTTGAATTTGTTTGCTACTGTTTGCTACATATTTTGAATCTGTTTGCTACTGTTTGCTACTGACGTTTGCTACATATTCAAAATATGCACATATTTTGCTACTGTTTGCTACATATGTGCACCTAATTTGTTTGCTACTGTTTATGCTTCATGACAAGTTCACGCAATAATACTATATGTATTTTACATAAGATATAGAGCACACATTTTGGAAGAATTCTTTATAATTATCACTCTCATGTTCCAAGCCCATAAAAATAAATTACTACAACTATACGTATTACTATGAGCATGGTCTATACAGATCCCCCAGTTTCGAAGAAAAAAAACAGACAGAGTACAGACAAAGTACTGTATACTCCATCCCTTCTATGTTTGAGTACTTATACTAAACAAATAAACATGTATAAGTGATTAGTGTGAATATAGTAGATGCTAAACTGGACATTTTAGTTAGTTTATGAATTGGTTATGCATGATTATTTGACTAGTGATTAATTCATGCTAATTATATTTATATTTATGTTGCAGATTTAGAATCGTTAAGAATGGAAGATTTTTCTTCAACAATTAATATTGAAAACGCGGAGATTCAAGGTGATTCCAAGCCTAAGACGAGACGAAAAACTTTCGATGTTTGGAATAACTTCACAAATGAAGAACCCGACAAAGATGGAAAGAATGTCAAGTGCAATCACTGTCTTAAAAGATGGAAATATGAAGGTACGAAAATAGGAACTTCCACTTTTAGTCAACATATGTTGGTTTGTAAGAAGAAACCAAATTTTGGGGATGTGGGTGCTATGCTTCTTAATCATGATGGGAAATTAAGGGATAAAGATAATGTGATAGACCCAAAAATAGTTCGGGATTTGTTTACTAAGGTATCAGTTGCACATAATCTTCCATTAAAGTGGGTTGAATTTAAAGAAATGCGAGTTCTTTTGAAGTATTTGAACCCTAGTGTAAGATTTATCTCTAGAAATACTCATGCTTTGGATGTCATGAATATGTATGAATCCGAAAAGGAAAAATTGAGGATAAGATTGAATAGTGTTCCATGTTGTGCTTACATCTGATATTTGGACTGCTTGCACTAATTCGGGGTATATGTGTTTGACTGCACATTATGTGGATGAAAAATGTAAATTGGATAGCAAAATACTTGCATTTTGTTCAATGCCTCCTCCAAATTCTGCACCTGAGTTAGCTCAAAAGATTTCTGACATTTTGGTGGATTGGGAAATAGATAGGAAAATATTTTCATTGACTTTGGATAATGCTTCTACTAATAACGCCTTGGTGAAATTATTGAAAACGCGGCTTCAGTTGCAAAACTCATTATTGTGCAATGGGGAATATTTTCATGTGAGATGTTGTGCACATATTTTGAATCTTATTGTACAAGAAGGATTGAAAGTAGCTACTGATGCTTTAGATAAAATTAGAGCTAGTATCAAATATGTAAAAGCATCAGAAGCGAGAATGATCAAGTTTAAGGAATGTGCACGAAAAGTTGATATTGAATTTACTACTTCATTGTGCATGGATGTGCCTACACGTTGGAATTCCACGTATTTGATGCTTGCCAATGGAATTAAATATCGACGGGTTTTTTCTATGCTTGAATGTGATGATTTAGCTTATAAGCATTGTCCGACAGAAGAAGATTGGGAAAGAGGAAAAGTAATGTGTGAATTCTTGGAACCATTTTATGAAATTACTACTTTAATTTCTGGTTCATCATATCCTACTTCCAATCTGTATTTTATGGAAGTGTGGAATATTGCTCGATTGTTGGAGATGAATTCTATAAGTCACGATGAAGTGGTAAGGTCGATGTCTCTTTTGATGAAATCAAAGTTTGAGAAATATTGGGAAGATTATAGCGACATTCTCTCTATGGGAGCCGTGTTTGATCCAAGAATGAAGTTGAAACTTGTAGAGTATTGTTACTCAACACTTGATCCTCTTTCAAGTCAGGACAAAGTCAATAGGTTGAAGATGAAATTGTATACTCTATACGATGAGTACAAGAAAAAAATGGTTGATGCATCTTTGTCTAAAGGTCCTCAATCTAGTGGGAGTTCTAATCACGAAGTCGGAGAGCCTAAATTCATAGGTGGGGGAGGAGTAAGGAAAATGAAAATGAATCCAAATGTACTGGCTGTAAGTAATCTATTTTTCTTTAATATTTCATTGTATTTATATTTGTATCTAATTAATTCTATTTATCATTTTTACTTACATTTTAATATTATTGTTTTAGGGATATAAGAGGCACAAAGGTCTAACTTCCGACGCAAAGTCAGCATTGGATGTATATTTGGAAGATATTCCGATAGATGAAAATGCTGAAATCGATTTGCTTAAGTATTGGAAAGATCATTCATCCAGCAATTTTGGAGTACTTGCTAGGATGGCGTGTGACGTGTTTAGTATTCCTATAACAACGGTATTATCCGAATCTTCCTTTAGCATTGGAGCACATGTCTTAAACAAATACAGAAATAGACTCCTTCCCGAAAAAGTGCAAGCACTTATTTGCACGCGTAATTGGTTGCATGGATATTCTAATGGTAAGATCTTATTTTATTTTATAAAATTCTAGATTATCTAACTATATTATATGTTAATATTTGTAATTTTGTTAATAAACGATGAAGATTCTGAAGATGATGAGGAGGAAGCTAAAGATCAAGCTAAAGCGTCAAAGATTATCGACTTGGAAGAATGTCATTAAAACGTTAGCTAATGCTTGACTTTTTGGTTATTTCTCATGGAGCCATGGACTATTTTGTTTATGCAATAGGGCAGGTCGAAACTCAATTTATAAGGCACAAGTCTATTATTTTTCCTTGTGGGAATTTATTTATTGTTACCTATTTTATGGGAGCCTTTTTCCTATAAAGAAATTACCAAATTTAAATCCTATCCTATTTAATTGAGGATTTAAATAATTCCCTTGTGCAATTCCTCTTAAATTTTCGGCCCCTTCCTTATTTTCCTACTTGGAGATTTAAATTATTTTGTTCCCTTAATTGTGAAATACCCACTATTTTATTTCCTAAGTTGTGACTATATTTCTCTCCAAGTAAATATTGCTATTTTTCCTTGCTAATTAAATCAGCAAATTTTGAATTTCTCACCCTCAAATCACACGCCTACCTTGCTCCACATTGTGGGATTTTTTATTTTATTCCTTCCACAATTTAATTACTTTTAATTGGGTGTGAATTAAACCTATTACATAAAATAAACTAAACCCTAACCCTAGCCCCCATAATTTCACACGCCCCCTCCCTCATTCTCTCCCTCACACGCCTCTCTTCTCCCACGCATATCCTCTCCAAAAATCCTCCATCCAATCCTTGTTCTTGCATCCATTGAAGTTTATTTTCAAGAGTCTCCGACGAATTGCATCAATTCGTTTTCTACCGATTCATTTTCTTCAAGGAAGGTATATTTGATTCACTTTCCCTCAATCTTTTCATATAATCCTTGTTCTTGAACCCTACATGCATATAGTGAGTGTAGGAATGATAGATCGCAAAATTAATCGGTGGGAAAGTGTGGTTGCATGAGAACTTTGATAATTATGCGATTTTGATTGAGTTCATGTGAAGTTTAATTTGAATCTTTGGTGAATGATGTGAGTTTATGTGAAAACATGATTATGAGAACCTTTTAAGCATGATTGTGTGTTATAAGCATGAAAAATTGTATTTGGATGATTGAGGAAGAAACCCTAATTTCGAATTTATGAGCCTGAAATCTGTGACGTTCGAACAGCGGTTTCTGATGTGTAATTGACCAAAAAAATGATCGACTTTTGATATGAAAATTTTACTGAGTAAATTTCAAGGTGATTTCTGTGTCTCGTGTGAATTTCAGCCCTTTTTGTCGAAAAATGAATTTTTAAAAAATGTTTGAAGTTGACTGCGCAATTCTGCCAGAAACTTGTGTTCTCGGCCAGAATGTTTCGTTTTCTGTTTGACCGACCAAATGAACTCCTTTTGATGTAAATTTTTAACTGGCTGAAATTTGATGTGTCTTCTACATTGTGTGAAAATTTCAGCCTCATTGGACATCGTATGGAATTTTAGTGATTTTTACAAAACGGTCGCGCAGTTCTGCCAGTTTTCTGCCTTAATAAAATAGTGCTTACTTTCAAGTCTAATGGTGTTATATGATGCATGTATGTCCAAGGAGTGTGTTTATTGGTGTGGTTAGGTGTTGCACGTTAAAATATGTTATGGTGTGTTTTTCCCTCTTGTGTTGAACGTTGGGTTGGGTAAATTGAGAAAAACGATGAGAGAGGAACGATAGGACATGCATAGAAATATGAGTTTATGGAAGGCTGACTTATGTTGTGATGTTGGCAAAGATTATTGTGTGTACGTGAGCACAAGGAACGAGAGTTGCCTTAAGTTGGATTGAATTTTGTTAAGCGAACGAGGTGGGTTTTCTTTTCAAACCTCTTTATTTTCCGAAAATATTACGTGGTGTTATAAGGGTGGTTTAACTGTTATGTCATGCCATGTTTTTGGTTTGTGAGATTGTTGTCTGATGCCTAGTTAGTCTGAGCTTGCTCCGTTAGGCTATATGGCTGTGTTGTGAAATGAATTCGGGTCTGAGTAGGGCCGCAAACCCTATCAGGCTGTGTACACTGGTGGGATCGTGAGCCGTCCTTGCTTGTCGGCCGGTCTCGTGGGCGAATAGTGTGGCCACACTTTCGTCGCACTGTGATATGATGATTGTGATTTATGGATTGATGTGAAAAGTGGGGAGATAAATTGTCTGGCCAGACTTGAAATATTTTTGTGTTCTCGTGATATTTCTTACTACATATAAAACTCGAGATCACTGGTATGGATGACATAACTATATTAAAATGTTTTCGGCATGAACCCATTGAGTACAACAAGTACTCAGCCCTGCATATTCTTTTTCTTTATGTGCAGGTTGAGCGGGATGTTGCGGAGGATGTTGAGTTGGCCTAAGAACTTAGGATGCGTTGTGTCTTCATACATATGCGTTATCCTTGACTTTCTTTAAACCTTATATCCGCTGCTATATTTTGAACTATGTCTCAAGACTTTAATCTTTTTCGTACTGTGTTTGAGCATGTTTGGTTGTGTTAGGTTTTTAACCGGGTATTTACAATGTTACTTTAAAATGGTGTTTACGTGTTTTAATCTAAATGTTTCTTTAGAAGTTAATTGGGTTTTAATATTTATTTTCCCCGCTGCTTCTTTTAAAATAAAAATATTTATCATAAGTCATTTCTAATTAATACTAAATTATAACTTTAAACTTCTTTCTTTAAACCAAAATGTTTTTCATTCTTTTAAATTAATTAAGTTTTCAAATAAAACGCTATCCTTGCATGTTGGATCACGATCGCCGCGTTTGTAGTACCCCTAGTATGGGCGGTCGTGACAAGACGAATGAGGAGTACCGTATTATGGATCACGATGGCGATTTTAACCACCAGAACTTACTTGGAGCCCCAATGTTTTTCCTCTTTCTGACAAGGAATTTGATTGACTCATATTTCGAGAGTAATGTACCATTTTGTTCATTTCTTTCTGCACCAAGTGATGGTTCATTTTCAGTACGCGTAAGTTTGGGTCTTGCCCTTATCTTTTCAAACACCATTGATCAACGTCAATATTCTTTGACTCGTCCCTTGTAGGAGTAGTGACTTTCATGATTCTACCAACAAATCTCATCTGTGAAACCCTTATGCCTCTAAGGCAATTAACTTTCAAGAATAGCATATTGCCCTTGACTATCTCGTTGACCGTTCTCTTTCTCAATATACTCCCTCCGTCCCGCACTACTGACACCTTTCCTTTTGGGCACGGAGATTAAGGAATGAGTGATAGACAAAGTCAACAATTACGGCTGTAGGTATAAATTGTTACTAAAAATGGAAAGAGTGCAAATAACTTGGGACGCCCAGAAAGGAAATAAGTGCAAGTAGTGCGGGACGGAGGGAGTATGATTTATAAATTCTTTTCTTACAAATTCAGGATTTACCTTTGCCACAAGACTCTTGCACGTGTCGTTAAATTCTTCAGAACTCCAAGTTAAATCTTAAATTTTAAGTTCTCCCTAAGAGAGTTGCTTGTATTACCTATGAAAGATTTGGAAAGCCATCAAATTTGTTTTCATTATTCCATATTATGATGTGATGAATCAATAGTCAATACAACTTCACAATAATTGTCTTTTTTTTTTTAATTCCTCCATTAATTGGGTATGTCGGGGCTTACTCTGATAGATACATCCTCCAATGTTCTCTCAACTCTTTCAAACCTGTTTGGTCAACTGAGTTGACAGTCAACTATGAGAATTCATATTCGATTCATTCATACCATGTTTTCATAAATTATTCCATCTACCAATCTCCCCAGAAGAATTTCCTATTAAGCTCTATGGATATAGCTTAGACCTTGTGAAACTATGTGTCTCTCTTGAGTGGGTGTGATGAGCCCAATTGAACCTAGTCTTATTTTGAAAATCAGTTGTTACAAGCTATGTGTGAGAGGTTGTTGTGAAACCCCATGATCGCTTGATCAAACTAGTGACGACCGTTTTATCCTTATAGATAACTTTGGAATTATTCCAAAATTTCAATTCCCTTTAAGTATCAACTCACTTTATCCAAGTTAAGACTGGTAAATCCCTGAGTTTCCTACATAAGGTGCGCACAAAGGTTAATGCTTTGAATCTTTTTAGATTTATAATAGAAGGAAGTTCCCTTAGGCAGACATGCACAAATGTGATGCACCGACCAGAAGGATCGACATAAGTAGGACAACAAGTTTTATATATTCCAATTCATGGCCTATTAGAAGTAGAAGGCACTCTGGTGGGATCTTCACGGACAGAAAAAGATTGCAGTCCGTTTGATAATGATCGAGTTACATTGCTTCTTCGGCCCGAACCGAGGAATCCCTTAGATATGATGCAAAACGGATCTTGTTCTATTTTTAATAAGAGATTTCTTTACAAAAATTTTGAACCATAGTTTGAATCTCTAACATAATAGGAGCCCTTGAACTGCAACAGATACATGAGAATTTATAACTAAGTACCACTTGTGATGAGCTTCTAGAAGAGCGGATAGTATGCTATATACGTCAATAGTACACTTAAAAGAAAAATAGATGTAAAAGTCATTATAGATCCTTAGCAAGGCGCGGTCGTGACACATATACTCACACTCCTATTATTGCTCAAGGAATATATAGTTTTATAAGCGAATATTTAAACATGATTCTAAAGGGAAAATTCAAATTACTAATTAAGTTTATTTAGTGAAGAAAGTAATTAAAAATCACTTATTGAAAAGATAATGGATAAAATTAACTTAGGTAGAAATTATTTGTTTTATTTAAATTTTTTTATATTAATATTTTAACAATTGTATAATTAGTGAGGATATTAATAATAATAATATTTGAGGCATTATGTTAATTAACCAAGTCATATATATATAGAGTTTTGATCTGTAATGCCCGTACTTTTTATAGTGCTTGGCGCGCATAAAATTGAGGAACGGTCGAGGAATTTATATTTGGAACAACACCAAATATAAGTGGTTGTGTTGGACAATTTTAATCGTTGTGAAGACAAGATAACGAATTAATTAAAGTTTCCGTGAATTTTAATTAATAGAAAGAAATACGAGAATGTAAAGTATATATAGATATATATATATATATATATAGAGGTGTGATCAAATACAAATTCTCTAAAATACAAACTATACAAACTATGTCACCGGAGTGTACAAATTCTGTCACCGGAGTGTACAAATTATGTCAACGGACTGTACAAATTCTGTCACCGGGGGTCGATGTCAACGGAATGTACAAATTATGTCACCGGGGGGATGTACGAAGTGTACAAATTCTGTCGACGGGGGTGTCCAAATTCTGATTTTTCGATGTCAAAATGTTGACATTAGAAAAATCACTTATATTAACCGTTGATTAATTGTATTAAGTGAGTATGATTAAAGTTTGTATAGTTTGTATTTTAGAGAGTTTGTATTTTATCACACCCCTATATATATATATATGTGTGTGTGTGTGGGCTTCTCAATTAAATTAGTGTCCAAATGTTTATATAAAAATGGCTTTTGGCCATAACATTTAAAAAATCTAACCAATTGATAAAGAATTTTACAAACTTGGGCTTGCAATTAAACAAGCCCAAAACAAATTAAAGTGTGGAAGCCCAAATTTCTTTCAAAAAAATGTGGGAGCAAGCCTAACACTTTCTTCTTTTTTATCTTTCTTTCTTTTCTTCTTCTTTCCTCCTTCTCGGCTGGTTACTCCTCTCACATGGAGACCCTCCATTTCCAACTCTTTCCACCTTCCATATTCCATCTTCAGTTCTACAACCCAAGGGTCACACAAGATTAATACTTTAGCTTCTTCACTTCTCCTCTCACATTACACTTGCAACAAGAAAAAAAAAAAGAAAAGAGAGAGAGCCGAGGGATAGCCGAGAAAAGGGGAGGAAGAAGAAGTTGCTTCCATTTTGTTTCAACCACAATCAAGTTCAATCCTTTCAAGGTATAATCTATATCCAAATCCCCAAAGCATGAATAGGTCATACATTATTGCTTACATTCACCTCCCACGAGTCATTCAAACAATTCAACAACTAAAAACCAATCGAACATCGCCGTACTTAATCGAAAACGCGAAAGAACTTAACTTTGTAATAAGGACGTATCTTACGGGACGTTTCGGGGTGATTCCGGGCCTGTTCGGAGTGTTTTCGGGGAAGGAGACGGCTGGCAGACGGCGGAGTCGCCGCTGGACCCTGCGGCGGCGGCGTTGACGGAGCTGGAGGAAGGCAACAACAGCGGTTCTGTCCGGCGAAAGCAGCAGCGCCTCCCCGCGACAGCAGCAGCGACGACACAACGGCGAACAGCAGCCCGAAGCAGCAGTGACGCGACGGAAGGCGACGGGATTTGGGGAAAATCGGAACTCGATTGTTGAAGGCGACGGAATTTGGGAGTTTCTGCAATTTCTGTCGAGAGAGAGGAGTAGAGTGAAGAAGAAATGGCGTGAAGAATGGGGGAAAGAGAAGGGATTGGGCCACTTTTAATTTGGCCTTTGTGTTGTTTGAAGAAATTGGGCCTTTATTTTTTATTTGGAGGTTATTTTAAAGTTTTTTTTTTGTTTTTTTTTAAATTAACTTCATATATTTATATCATATATATGAAGGAGGAAATTACAAATCAACTCCTATAACAAGGAGGAAAGACAAATTACGCCACCCAGGGTTCGAACTCCTATAAAATTAAAGTTGGGCCTCTTTAATTTAGTTGGGACTTTTAAATTAAATTGGAAGTAAGAGGTGAGGTAAATAATTAAGTCTTGGGCCGATGTTTTAATCGTAAAGAATGATTTAATTTAATCATGGGAAATTTTAATTAATTTCTGGAATAATTCAAATTATGAATAATTTATCCCAAGTCCGAAATAATATATTTGCGAAGAGAAATAATGCGATAATTTAATTATACGCTTAAATAGTCCGAAATAATAATTTATCCCAAGTCCGAAATAATATATTTGCGAAGAATGATTTGGGAATTTAATTAGAGTGCATGCATTCTAAATGTCTGCGTTACCGTGATTGATGTGTACTCTATGTATTTTCCGAAAAGGTGGTTCGCACGCCCGCTAAAGTCGGAACGAGAAGCTATTTAAGGAATACTCTAAGCTTTTGAGGTGGGATCTATTACTTAAATTGTTTTATTTGCAATGATATGTATATGGTGAGATAAGGGTGGTTTAAATGCTATGTCATGCCGTATTTTATGTTTTGAAATTGCCTATCTGATTGTCTACTAGGATAATGTCCTACTAGACTTTGATGGTTAACGAATTCGGGTCTGACTAGGGAGTGAATCTCTACTCAGACTAGTGCACTGATGGGGATCGTGAGCCGTCCTTTGGGTCGGCCGGTCCAGTGATCGAGTTTGTGGCCACATTCTCGTTTCACATGATGGTTCAGATATGGTAAATGATGGAGGATAATGATGATGATGATGGGCTGCAGCCATGTTTTACGATGGAAATGATTTTAGTGTTTCTCGGCATTTTTAAAGTAAAACCCGAGTTTCACGCAATGATGGCTTGACATAACTTTATTGATGAAATGTATTTTGGGCATGAGTTCACTGAGTGCATCAAGTACTCAGCCCCTGCATATGTTTTCCCTATGTGCAGGTTGAGCGTGGACGAGAGACGGAGGATGTTGAGCATTGGACCGAGACCATATTCAATAAACGTTCCGGTTGCTATTGTGTCTTCATACATAGTAGTAGCTGACTCTCAATTGCTTCCGCTACTCTAAGTCTTAAGAATTTTTACTTTATCTTTAAGTTGTTGAACTATGTCATTCACACTATGTTACTTCGTGATTTGAAAATGGAATTTCGTCTTTTGATCTACATGTCGTATCCCTTGATTGTTTTCCCCCTTCTTTCCCGCATCTTAATTCCCCCATTAGTCGCGACCCACGTGCTTTCTATCCTTAGGAAGTGCGGTCGTGACATGATCTATGCAAAACTAGATTTAAATACAGAAACGCAGAACACTATCATACGTAGGGCACTTTTAGGTCATAGTTAGTTAATTTTTAGGTCATGCTAACAAAGCATGACCTAAAATGATCTTAGCATGACATTAAACCCAAATATTATAATATGACCTAAAATTGTTTAATTATGACCTTCCGTGTTTTTGGTTAATTATTGACCATTAGATCATCTAATCCTAGGGCCAAGATTTGGGCTGCATTTCCAGATTTAAATGCATATTTATTTTGATCATCTCCCTATATATATATATATATATATAGAGAGAGAGAGAGAGAGAGAGAGTAGTGATCTATGGCAAATACCCCTTAACCAAATAAATAGAGAATAAATCATAGCCACAAAATCAAAAAAATCAATGGCTAGTATTAATTTTTTAATTTAAGGAGATATTAGTTCCTTTAATCACAAATTTACTCTATAATAAAAATGCAGGGGTACTATGGTCATTGCATACAATTGAATAAACTCCAAAATGAGGGTAGTTCGAAAAAATTGAATTCAATTGCAAACCGCGTCTTCAACCGAGCATCTTCACTTCTCCTCTTCTCTATTCTAGAAATCAAACCGCATTCAAGCAATCGCCATCGTTGTCGCCTTCGCCGTATCTGCGCATCAGGATGAAGTTTGCGTTCGTGAAATCCACCAGAGTGAAGCCGAATATCGATTGCGATCTCAAAATTCTGTTGAGTTCGAACAGTACGGCATCGAAGGCTTATGAGCCGACGAGTGCGATTTCGATTGGCGTTAAGCTTCTTATCGCCTCGTCAATTGATGATCGACGCGTTCATCGTTTTTGCTGCTTCGATTCTCTTTTTCTTTAATATTCTATGATTATCACTGCTACTATTATTATTTTTATTTTTTATGCACATTATTTTCATTTTGATATTTAGATGTATTCGTTCTTATCTTTCCATTTCTGCTATGTGAATTAATAAATAATGAGTTTATATTCTATTAAGTGTTTCTTTGATTTTTTGCAATAGTAATGTGTTTTGTAAACAAGAGTGAAGTAAAATCATGCTAAGAGTGATGTGTTTTGTAAACAAGAGTGAAGTAAAATCATGCTAAGAGTGATGTGTTTTGCAAGAGTGAAGTAAAATCAGAATAAGAGTGATGTGTTTTGTAAACAAGAGTGGAGTAAAATCAGAATAAGAGTGATGTGTTTTGTGAACACGAGTGAAGTAAAATTAGAATAAGAGTGATGTGTTTTGTGAACAAGAGTGAAGTAAAATCAGAATATGAGTGATGTGTTTTGTGAACACGAGTGAAGTAAAATTAGAATAAGAGTGATGTGTTTTGTGAACAAGAGTGAAGTAAAATCAGAATAAGAGTGATGTGTTTTGTGAACACGAGTGAAGTAAACTTAGAATAAGAGTGATGTGTTTTGTGAACACGAGTGAAGTAAAATTAGAATAAGAGTGATGTGTTTTGTGAACAAGAGTGAAGTAAAATCAGAATATGAGTGATGTGTTTTGTGAACACGAGTGAAGTAAAATTACAATAAGAGTGATGTGTTTTGTGAACAAGAGTGAAGTAAAATCAGAATAAGAGTGATGTGTTTTGTGAACACGAGTGAAGTAAACTTAGAATAAGAGTGATGTGTTTTGTGAACAAGAGTGAAGTAAAATTAGAATAAGAGTGATGTGTTTTGTGAACAAGAGTGAAGTAAAATCAGAATATGAGTGATGTGTTTTGTGAACAAGAGTGAAGTAAAATCACAGTAAGAGTGATCTGTTTTGTGAACAAGAGTGAAGTAAAATCACAGTAAGAGTGATGTGTTTTGTGAACAAGAGTGAAGTAAAATCAGAATAAAAGTGATGTGTTTTGTGAACAAGAGTGAAGTAAAATCAGAAGAAGAGTGTTGTGTTTTGTGATCAAGAGTGAAGTAAAATCAGAATAAGAGTCATGTGTTTTGTGAACAAGAGTGAAGTAAAATCAGAATAAGAGTGATGTGTTTTGTGATCAAGAGTGAAGTAAAATAATGCTAAGAGTGATGTGCTTTGTGAACAAGAGTGAAGTAAAATCAGAATAAGAGTGATGTGTTTTGTAAATAAGAGTGGAGTAAAATCAGAATAAGACTGATGTGTTTTGTGAACACGAGTGAAGTAAAACCAGAATAAGACTGATGTGTTTTGTGAACAAGAGTGAAGTAAAATCAGAATAAGAGTGATGTGTTTTGTGAACAAGAGTGAAGTAAAATCACAGTAAGAGTGATGTGTTTTGTGAACAAGAGTGAAGTAAAATCAGAATAAGAGTTATGTGTTTTCTGAACAAGAGTGAAGTAAAATAATAATAAGAGTGATATGTTTTGTGAACAAGAGTGAAGTAAAATCAGAATAAGAGTGATGTGTTTTGTGAACAAGGGTGAAGTAAAATCATACTAAGAGTGATATGTTTTGTTAACAAGAGTGATATAGAGTAGTGATCTTTGACAAATGCCCCTTAATACTTTGAAATGATTATTAATATCATTAATTTTATAATTCACACAAAAATCAACGTTTCATTTGTTCAATTAGTAACAAACTAAATGTATAAAATAAAATAAATAATCAATGTTTCAATTGGATAGATTGAATCACTGTTGTAGTTTATTCATAAGCTCATTATGTTGTAGATTCAATACAAGAAAACCAGTTCCTTGATAGTTAGTTGTCTGAGTTGTCTCCACATTTGCATGTCACCGGAGCGCATCTGGGACACCATTTTGCAAGTGCCGGAAAGTTGCTCTTATACGACTTGGTAAGGGGGTGCTTGTTGAGAAAAGGGGAAGTATCAATAAGCATTAAAGAATAATAGAGTTCCAAGAATGGAGTTCTAAGAAGCATTGAAGATGTGCATGTTCCAATAATAGTGTAGTTCCATGAATATACATTTATTGTAGGATCTCAAAGGTCACCAACATCCCTATAAATATATGGGTGTTGAGTACCATTTCATCATTCAATCAAATACAATTATCTTCTCCCATTGCTTTCTTCTCTAAATATGTTGTCTATACCATTTAACATGGTATCAGAGCGGGTTTGGACTCAGATAAGGTATCATCATCGTCCTTGATACCTTTCTCGGCCCCTTTTCGTTTTTTTTTGTTTTTCCTTTTTTCGTTGTACCTGTAACCATAAGCCAAAATGTCAAATGACAACTATATAGTAACCGAAACCTCAGATTCATCTATGGCAGATGAATTTGCCCGGCAGTTTGCCAATTTTATGCGCAATAGTTTTGCGATGAACCAACCAAATCCACCAGAAACAGCTGTCGTGCCATTCAGAATCGACACGCAGCCCCTCCACATTGGTGGGAACAAGTTAAATGGAGAAAATTACGCCCTTTGGTCCGTATTGATAAAGACGGCAATAAGTGGTCGGGGAATGGTCTCTCACGTCACCGGAGTGCCTCCTTCCCCACCTCGAACCGATCCAGCCTTCACACAGTGGCAACAAGCTGATCACTGTGTGATCACTTGGTTAATACAAAACATCGAGCCTCGACTGGTTAGTCAAGTTTCACAACATCCGACGGCGAAGCATATCTGGGATGCGTTGGCCGTCACATATGGGAGTGGAAGAGATAAAATCCAGGTGTATGACCTTCAGTTCAAAGCAACCACACTAAGACAAGGAATCAGTTCATTAGAAGTAATATGGAGCCGGTTGGGAGAGATCTGGATTTCAATTGATCAAAAACAGACGAACCCAATGACATGTCCAGAGGATATGGAGATTCATAACAAATTCATACAAGATCAGAGAGTATGTCAGTTTCTATATGCAATTGATAGCAAATATGAAACAACCAAGAGGGAGATACTGAAAATGGACCCGCTTCCCTCCGTCGACTATGCGTACAACCTGATTAAGCAGGAGAAGACACGACTCCGAGTGTTACAACAGGCAAACACCGGCGGAGCAGCTGTCACGGATGGAATCGGAACCGGCCTCGCCATCCGAGGGTGGCAGAACCCTACTGGCAGCTCTCGGGGAGGCAGTCGCGGCAGCAACGGTGGTGGTCGCGGCAGCCACGGTGGTGGTCGCGGCGGCGGCAATGGCAGAAATCGGCAAAGTGATGAAGAAGACAAGTCAAAATTGGTGTGTTCCTACTGCAAACGGAAAAGACACACAAAAGATTCATGCTTTGAACTAATTGGGTATCCAGATTGGTGGAAAGAGAAGCACGACAAGCCGCCGCAACCGCAAACACCCTGGAACCATGGCGGGCACGCCGCCGCAGTAGTTGGAGGCGACGGTGGCAACACCGTGCAGGGGGTCGCGCAAACCGCCGGTGCTGTCCAGCCAGGAGGAAGGACCGGAAATGAAGCTGCTCAGCCGGTGAACACAACCGGGGCAGCAAACTTCGTCACCAGCGGAAGTGGGAGTGTTATTCGTGATTGGAGTGAAGAATTGATGAGGGAAGAGGCGGCGCCCGATTCAGGTAGATTAGGGTTAGGGGGCTCTTTTATTGGAAGCCCCCAAATCTTTGGGAAATTGCAGGTTTTACCCCACCAAAATTCTCAGTCACAATTAGCCCCCAAATCTCCTGAAAATTCCATAATTTCCCAAACTACTTGCCAAAATCGATTTCAGCCTCTCGAGAAGCCTGGAGTTGTGTGTGCAGTATCTAATAGCCATGAGAAAAAATGATAAATGGATTTTTGACTGTGGGGCAACCGATACCATAACATATGATGCCTCAGACCTTACCAACCTTCAGAAACCTCTAAAATCTCATATCCAAACTGCCAATGGGGAATTTACAGTGGTTGAGGGGGCTGGAACCGTTAACATTTCCCCAACTTTGCAGTTATCAAATTGTCTATACATTCCTTCGATGTCTCATAAGTTATTATCCATTAGTCATGTCACAAAGGAATTGAATTGTACGTTACTAATGCAGCCACAATTTTGTCTGTTGCAGGATATCCGAACCGGGGAGATAATTGGGCGTGGCACTGAATGTGATGGGCTTTACTATGTGGATGAGATAGCTCAAAAAGGGACTGCCATGTTAACTCACGGATCAGCTGACCGGAAAGCTTGGCTTTGGCATCGGCGCTTGGGTCATCCATCTATCGGTTACTTAAAATTGTTATTTCCTAGTATTATTCCTAAGCATGACATGTACTGTGAAACTTGTCTTTTATCCAAAAGTCATCGGAACTCTTACCCATTAAGTAATACTCGTGTTGAAACCCCGTTTGCCTTAGTACACTCTGATGTTTGGGGGCCCGCACCAGTTATTGGGGGGCAAGGTTTTCGATATTTCTTAGTTTTTGTGGATGATTGCACTCGCATGACCTGGATATATTTCATGAAACAAAAATCTGAAGTTTTGTCACACTTTACCCATTTCTATAACCTTATCCAAACTCAGTTTCACAAAACCATCCAGGTCCTTCGGTCAGATAATGGGGGGGAGTTCGTTAATTCTACCATGAAACAATTCTTCCAAAACAAAGGCCTTATACACCAAACCACATGTGCTCATACTCCCGAACAAAACGGTGTGGCAGAAAGGAAAAATCGATCTCTCCTCGAAATGACTCGTTCTATGCTTATAGAGTCAAAAGCCCCGAAACACTTCTGGCCAGAAGCCATTGCCACCTCAGCCTATCTCTTAAACCGATTGCCCACAAGTATTCTCAAACACAAAACTCCTCTACAAGTCTTGTCCACCTTCACAAAAATTCCTCCGCCCTTGACTCTTGAACCTCGCGTCTTCGGATGCTCTGTTTTTGTCCACATTCCTAAACATGAAAGAACTAAACTATCCCCATGCGCTATCAAATGCGTTTTTGTAGGATATGGGGTAAATCAAAAGGGGTATAGGTGTTTCGATCCAAAGTCCAACCGGATGTTTGTTACAATGAACTGCAACTTTCTTGAAACTGAGTACTTTTTTACCCATCTTAGCGGTCAGGGGGAGAGTAATGTTAGGGATAACAATGATACGGACCCGCTAAGTTGGATCTCAATGCCACTGCCAACGCCAAGCAATCCTGATGCGGATCTATCAGAGAAAACAGTAAGCAATTCCGCTGAGCAAGTCTCTGATGTGGTAGAGTCCATCGTAGAAGGTGGCATCGCCTCAAATATTTCTCCGTTAAGGTTATCCAATGTAAGTAATCCTGTGGATACAGATAATTGTTTGGCTAACACTGTAACTGCAGAAGAAAATTCAATTGAGACCGAAGAAAGGGAAATTGAGGAAGTCGAGGTCGAAGGAGTTGACCCTGACACTGGGAGGTACATACTTCCACCAAGGTCAAACAGAGGAGTTCCACCCAAAAGGTATACACCAGAGAGGATTGACAGGAAAAAGCGGTACTCTGTTGTGAACCTAGCCAAAGGCCATTTATCAGAGATGGCTCGGGCTTTCGAGAATGCACTATATAAGGAAGAAGAAATACCATAGACATGGGAAGAAGCTATGAAATACAAGCATTGGAGGGAAGCAATGAAGAAAGAGATTGATGCACTGATTCGAAACCACACATGGGAGAAATGTGCTCTACCAGAAGGGAAGCGACCAGTGGGTTGTCGATGGGTCTTCACTATCAAAAGAAGAACTGATGGCTCGATAGAAAGGTACAAGGCACGACTTGTCGCAAAAGGCTATACTCAGACATATGGAGTTGACTATTCTGAGACCTTCTCTCCAGTAGCTAAGATGAACACTATTCGGGTGTTGTTATCCATTGCTGCTAATAGGGACTGGCCATTACACCAGTTTGATGTGACGAATGCCTTCCTACATGGAGAGTTGAAGAAGGAAGAAGAAGTTTACATGGAGGCACCCCCAGGTTTTGCAACAGATTTTAAAGCAGGTGAAGGGTGCCGATTGAGGAAGACCTTGTATGGATTGAAGCAATCTCCAAGAGTATGGTTTGGGAAGTTTGCTGGGGCAATGATTAGCTATGGATATACACAGAGCAATTCAGACCATACGCTATTTTTTAAGAAGCAGGGTGATAAGATCACATGTTTAATCATATATGTTGATGACATGATTATTACAGGTGACGACCTAGAAGAGATTGAGGAATTAAAGAAAAATCTTTTTCAGGAATTTGAGATGAAGGACTTGGGGAATCTCAAGTACTTTCTTGGGATTGAAGTGCTAAGGTCAACCAAAGGAATTTTTCTACGACAAAGGAAGTATATCTTGGACATCCTAGCAGAGATTGGCCTACTGGAATATAAACCAGCAGACACTCCTCTGGCAGTTAACCACGGATTACAAATCAGAGAAGGAGCCAAGTTAGCTGACCGTAGTCAATATCAGCGACTGGTCGGAAAACTCATATATCTCTCGCACACTAGGCCAGATATTGCCTATGCAGTTGCGGTCGTAAGTCAGTTCATGCATAAGCCGCAGACAGATCACATGGAGGCAGCACTTAGGATTTGTCGGTATTTGAAGGGAACTCCATGGCATGGAGTGTTGTTCGCCAAAAATGGGCATCTTGAGATTCATGGTTATACAGATGCTGACTGGGCAGGGAACCCAAACGATAGGAAGTCTACAGCAGGCTACTTTACCTTTGTTGGAGGTAATTTGGTAACATGGAGAAGCAAGAAGCAGAAGGTGGTGGCTCTTTCGAGTGCTGAAGCAGAATTTCGTGGGATTAAAAGTGGGTTGACCGAGATTTTATGGTTAAGGAGATTGATGAAAGAGATAAATCTCTCTCCAAGAAAGTGCCAGTTGTATTGTGATAACAAAGCCGCTATAAGCATCTCACAAAATCCAGTACAACATGATCGAACGAAGCATGTGGAGGTTGACAGACACTTCATCAAAGAAAACATTGAGAATGGGATTGTTGAACTCCCTTTTGTTCGCTCTGAGGATCAACTTGCCGACATCCTAACTAAAGCAGTCAACTCAAGGAGCTTTGAAGATATGCTTTCCAAATTGAGTTTTGGAGATCCCACCACTCAATTTGAGGGGGAGTGTTGAGAAAATGGGAAGTATCAATAAGCATTAAAGAATAATAGAGTTCCAAGAATGGAATTCCAAGAAGCATTGAAGATGTGCATGTTCCAATAATAGTGTAGTTCCATGAATATACATTTATTGTAGGATCTCAAAGGTCACCAACATCCCTATAAATATATGGGTGTTGAGTACCATTTCATCATTCAATCAAATACAATTATCTTCTCCCATTGCTTTCTTCTCTAAATATGTTGTCTATACCATTTAACAGTGCTAGTGTGATACTCTTTCAGGGCTGCCAGAAAATTAGAGAACAGTGGCCGAGAATTAAGAACACTACTAAATCCTTATATTGGGAGTTGAAACCCTTCCTCCTAAATCTTCGTCTTCTTCTTCCCCCAATTTCTCACCCACACAAAATTGAAAATTGAAAATTGAAAATTGAAAGTTGAAAGTTGAAAGATGAAATTCAAAGCATTCCTCACAGACAACGGCATCAACCTATTGGAGAAGCGGATCCTACCCGCCCTGGACAAAATGGGGCGGGTATGCCACATGTACCTGACCCGCGACCACGCCTTCTTCCTCCACAACCTCCTCTCCGTCGACGGCGTCCACTCTGTCGCTCAATTCAGCATGGAATCCCTCTTCCACGACTACCGCATCTCCAGCAACAACGACGACCGCATCGCCTTCACCGTTAGAAAATATAAAGGAACAGTTAGAAAAAAAAATGCAACGGTACACAGACAAGAGCAAATTAAGGAAAGTGATATTGTTTCCTAATCAATTAATCAACTAGCCACCTATGGCTACTGGAAGTGATATTGTTGCCTAATCAATATTCAACTCGTCCCTGGATCGACGAGAGCTATGGGGGAGGGAGCTCTGTTAAATTCTGTTTCGTTTTGAGAAGGAGAGAGTGTGTGTTTGTGTGTGAGGGTGAATGGTGTGTGTACGTGAAAATATGAGAACAAATTTGATTTCCTAAAATACCCCTATGCAGTTTTTATTAACTAAAAAAGTTTACTTATTTTGATCATTGGATTAAGATAATGTGTGGCTGAGATTTGTTCTCTAGTTATACACTTAAAATTAGTTATATCTTGATCACTAACCCCTCTCTCTATATATATATATATGGAACTAACCTTTAATGTTACATTGTAATTTGGTGTAAATCAAATCATGTTAATTCTACTCCAAGATTTCTCCTATTTTTTATATTAAAATCTTCTATCAATTAATCATTAAAGTTTGATTTTTATATTGATGCGAATCCACAAGTCACACATCATTTGATCAACCTCACCAAGGACATCCATCGACCAATGACGAGGGGAATGACAAAGAAGATGCAAGACAACTTAAGCACATTCATCTGTGGATTAAGCTTTTCCGAAGAGAGTGCTCGAGTGGGGAACAACCGGAAGCTAAGCATGGTGCTCAAGGCCTCATGGGAGGAGGGAATGGAAGCGACGCCCGTCCAACCGTTTCTTTTGGAGTCATTTGCTCCTCACTCTGGGGCATTCGTATAATGACCTTAACTCTCTCATCTGGACTCCGATTGGGGCGTTTAAGATACTCACGCGAAGCCCTTTTCGAAGACAATGTAATTGGAGGATTCCAGAGAAAAAATCCGGCCGAGTGATTTGCAAGGTGAAAAGACCCGACCGGGTGTTTTGACTGTTTTTGGTCACGAATTCCAGAGAGTTCACCCGACCGGGTGTTTTGTATGAGGAAAAACACCCGACCGGGTGTTTTATGCGACTTACGATTTTGAACTCTTTGTGACTCTTTTGTTTAGCACTTTTAACCTTTAGTATAAATACTCATGTCTAGGGTTTTTGCTTGCAGCTTTGAACTCATTTGTAATCAAACAAAGTCTCAACATTGAGCATCCTTCTTCATCTTTGAAGATTTATCAAAATCCCATGTGGTTGCACTTAATCTATTGTCGAGCTTAGATTAAATGTTAAGGTATGCAGTTCTAGTTCTTGTGTTGCTAGTTTTGTGGAACTATTAGATTTTTACTTTGGTGAAAGTTGTCTTAGGTTGTCTTCATTGTTTTGTAGAAGGTCCATAGGTTCCAAGCATCTATCTAAATCATAACACCTTCATCCTCTTCCCTTTCTACCATTTTTATTGTTTCATTTCTTGTTGGATTTGTTTGGGTTGTTCAAATATTTACAAGAGCAAGTCCGGGGCAAACATATGTGTCCTGAATCCCTAAGATTTACATTGTATACATTAGTTGATAGATGTACATGTTGAATGAAGGTATACAATGAGCCAAACCGGATCTGGGGTCTGATTCAAACTATTCGTTTCCTATCAAGACGATATCCAAATTCTTTTATCTTACCACCATTATCTTCGTCTTTGAAATAGCTTCGCATGGATACCTTGTACACCTCAATTGGAGCTCGGATGAAGAAGTTATGGTCATTTGATGAAGGCTGCGTGAAGCAGTGCGAATCCTGCGAAAACGCCAGGGTCGGGCGTTTTTGGACTTAAAAATGCCCGGGTCCAGTAGAAACGCCGGGGTTGGCATAAAAAATGCTCGGGTTGGTACCATTTTTCCCGGGTCGGGCGTTTTTCTCAGAAACTGCCGAATTTCAGTTTTCAAATAGGTTTCTGGAGCAGTTTTTGGGGGAGATCCAACTTTTTGGGACGAGAAAAGAGAGAGGAAAAGAGAGAAAGAGAGGAGGAAGAAGAGAAGGAAGAAATTCCGGCCAACATTCCGACGAACCATCTCTGAATCTCAATTCCACTCAACGAGAGCATGCTCCCTATGGTTTTCATTGTGATTTTTACCATGTGTTTAAGCTAAACTCTCAATGTTGCTCCAAGTTGTGATTTAGGCTTGTTTGGATGTTTCTGCACCTTTGAATTTATGTTTTGACATCGTTGATGTGTTTAATGTTAGATTCTATCACTTTAGAGGCCTCTATCGTTATAGATGTTTAATCCTTGTTTATCATCTCTTTATCAATTGATGTGTTGTTGAATTTGAATTGTTCAGAGGATAATTTGACAACGAATTAGATAAGTTTATATAGTAGATGTTTATTTCTCACGCGCTTCTGCAGGAGTTTATAGACATTGAAAATTAGTTCATGGAACAAGTGTTCAGCTGACTGTGAACTATACGTCGCAAACATGTTCAGTGCAAGTGATTGGGTTGATGAATTAATCCCAAATTTGTGCTTTTGATAGGTGTAGAAATATGCTGGTCTATTGAGCAACTTGGAGTGACATATTTTCCCGTTTGAAAAGTCTTTCATTAGTTAATCATTTACTTTACTTTGTCAACATTTTACAAAACCAAAAATCAAATCTTTATGTTACATCTTTTTAAGTTTTTAAGTTTTATACAATCTCCTACCACCATGTGGATCGACACTTGAAATACTACTAACGACACTGTAATTTTATTAGAGTTAATGAATTAAACTTGATATATTGTGTGAACTAAATTTGAGATTCTAAAACACACATCATAGCTTAAAATATTTATAAAATGTTTAAAAACTGTAAAACAACAATGCGTCAATTATGATACTCCCACCGTCCCAAGGAAGATGACCCCTTCCTAAGGGGTGAGCATTCGGGTTTTGGTTCACTTTTTTGCCCAAACCGAACCCGAAAAACTGAATTTAGGCTAAAATCCAAACCAAACCGAAAGCGAATAACCGAAAAACCAAAAACCAAATTAAAAAACCGAACTAAACCGAATAAACTGAAATATTATGAGATTTTCAAAAAACTTTCAACATAAAACCAAAAAATAAAAAAAAATCATAAAACACGATTAATATCCATCTACCTACAAAATTAAATATTTAGGCCATAACATTAATGTGAACCAAAATAAAGATTCATGACATCTAATAAATCCACAACAAATTATAACAAAGTAAATCCATTCTAACTAATGGGGATTTCACTACAAGTGTTCACTCATCAATATCTTCCTTGTTCTATCTTTTCAAGGTTATGAGCAAGATCCATAGCTTCTCTCTCTTTTGCATCTCCTTTGTTATCTAGTATCTCCAACTGTTTCTCTTTCATTATTCAAGATCTACAAGAATAAAGATTTAGAAAATTACAACATTGAATGGTAAATTGGAGAAAATGCTAATGAATTCACTAAATTGGAGAAAATTACTGTTAGTGAGTATGCTGTTGTGATGTTGTCCCATTACCAATTCTGTAAACCATAAACCATACTCCTATTTTCAGTTAGAGCATTCCCACTCCTCTAAACCATATTATTATACTCCTTTTAACCTATAGCACCAAAAGATCCAAGTTCACGTTTCTTAATAGAAAAGACTTTTACAACTATTTTACATTTGATGAAACAAGTATTCAAATTGTGACCGCAAACATTTTACATTTGCTGAAAACTTAACTATCGTGGACATATTCAAACATTTGTAAGCCTTCTAAATTCAAATAAAACATTACAGTTTTATCACTTAAAACAACTCCAATCCAGAAACAATGCTTTCTATCTAGCCATCCTAGGTAAATTTAAGCAGCTCAAATTAACCCAACAAACATAAAATTTCAGAACGAAATCAACACAAAAGCACACGCACAAGTTAAATGAATTATCTAGATTTTAAAAGAGATAATAGCAACGAACTGTACAATTAAAAAGGTAGCAGCAGCAACTAGACATAGAAATCACAAAACCATTTTCCAATATTATACCGCGATTGAAATTGCAGTTGGACGGCGCAGCGTGGCGACGGGTGGACGGCTGGAGGCGACGGTTGATGACTGGAGGCGACGGTTGAACGACTGGAGGTGAACGACAAAGGACGACGGTGAACCGCTAGAGGCGATGGGTTGGAGCTGGAGAGATTTAGGGATAGAGTATAGAAATGGGGATGGGTTGGAGTTGGAGATAATTAGGGTTAAGGTGGAGAAAGAGAATGGAGGTGGAACTGAAAGAGTATTTTTAGGGTTAAGTTTTAAGTATATATACTATATATATAAATATATATAAAAATATTATATAAAATTATAATTCGTTTTTTCGTTTTTTTTCATCCGAACCGAATCGAACCAAAAAACTGAAAATTTTAAAATTTTAAAACCGAACCGAACCGAATTTTAAATTATCGGTTTGATTCGGTTCGGATATTCGGTTTTCGGTTTTTTTGCTCACCCCTACCCTTCCTTGGGCGGCACAATTTTATACAGTTTTATTTGTGTGTTAAGTGAAGAGAATAAAGTAAGGGAGATGGAATAAAGTAGAGATAAAATGTGTTTCTAATTTTAGTAATGAGTCTTCTTCATTGGGACAATCTAAAAAGGAAAGTGGATCATCTTCAATGGAACGGAGGGAGAATACTATTTTTTCATTGAAAGAGATAGTAAAGTTAAAAAGGTACATAAAACCGACAACTAGAAAAAGCGGCGGCTGATTACCAAAAAAGAAAGAAAAAGCGGTGACAACTTTCCCAAATTTTTTTCTATTTACCCCGCCTACAAACCCAAAACCAATGTTTTAAAAACCGGACCGGCTAGGGAACCGGCGACGTTACTGGTTCACGGTTCAACCGGTCCAACCGGTCGAACCACCGGTCTAACCGTTTTACTGTTGCAAATATATATAAAAATATATTAAATTTAGTAAATGATTTACAATTAATAATATATCACAAAACATTAAACCTTATAGATAATTAGTGATGTATAAATATAAATAATATTAAAATTTAGTAAATATATTCAAATATATATATTTAATATTAGTTAGTCTAGATTAAAAAATTAATATTTCATGTATTAAAATAGATAATGTTTATATTAATTTAAGAAAATTTATTTCATAAAATAATATATAATTAAATACGAATTAATTACTTATTAATTAGTTTAGATAAGATTATTCATTAATGTCAATAGCTAGGGTATATAAATTAAGTATGTAATATAAAAAATTTATTTATAGTAAATAATGAATCTTATATGGTACTAATAATAATATAGGTGGTAAGTAGAGCATCATTAAAATATAAAGGATGATAATGATATATATTATAATTAACAATTATATTAAAGAATAATAAAATTAAAATGAATTCGTAGTTTTTTAGATAAAATTAATGGTTAATGTATAAAACTATTTAATGTTCAAATTGTTCAATGAGCTCATGTGGTGGAGTGGTAGAGGTCTTCTTAACTAGAAGAGAGGTCATGAGTTCAACCTCTACCAACGACAAGTTTTAAAAAATTTTGAAAAAAAATAGAAAACCGGTTTCCGGTTCATGGTCCAACCGGTCCGACCGGCCGGTTCCACCGGTTCACGGTGGTTCAATGCAGTGGTGGTTTAAAGGGGTGAACCGGACCGGACTACCTACCGGTTCGCGGTCTGACCGGTCGAACCGGCCGGTCCGGTCCGGTTTTTAAAACATTGCCCAAAACCCTATTTCTCTCAAATTTCAACATCTTCTCGTCTGGGAAAAAAATACACAGCGTGTATGCGGTCGTGTTCCGGTATTTTTGTCATCCATGCCCCATCTATAGATTGTTATAACACTTCACTTTAATTCTCTACATTTTGCTGTATAATTGAATTTTTGAATCATTCAATTTGTATTTAAATTTTGTAGAGATACAACTAGGAGACATTTTACAGTCCTTGATTTCACTTCAGTATTTATCGTTGTGTACCGGGGCCTAAAAGTTGTCTTATTTTATTGCTCTAATATATGCAGTTGTGGTTTCTAAAAGTATTTTATCGAAGATGGCTTGCTCCTTCTCCACGTGATGATTTTCAATACTTGACCACAGATCTTCTAGCTATATCCCAAACTTGTATCTTGATCTTAGAGTGGGCTAAACTGGTCAAAATATATATGCCTTGAATAGAGAAGAGACAAAATTCCACAAGGAGTGGGAATATAATTTTTGAAAAATTATATTTCGATCTCTCATCTATTCACCTATTTATTAAGTTAGGGGTGTCAAAATGGGTAGCGGGTAATTCTCATTTCGATCTGATACCCGCCAGGTATCGCGTACCCGACATTATTAGTAATAGTTATTTACAGTCTTTTACTCCCTGCGTTCCGCTTTAGCAGTCCAGTTACATTTTTGCACTCGTTTTATAAAAATGATAGTAAATAGTTAAAGTGAAGAAATTGTAAAATAAGAGTGACAATAATGTAGAGAAAAGTATCGGAACTGCTAAAGCGGGACTAAGGGAGTAATACTTTAACTGGCTATATAGTTTACCCTCACTTTTATTCGTAAGAGTGTCCACAATAAGAGCGCCGCAGCGGCCGCAGTGCGGCGTGGTTGCGCCGTGGCCGTCGGGGAACAGCCTGGTATACGGCGGAGGCGAGTGGCATGCGGTGGTTCTCGCGACTGCGCCGCGGCGGCCTAATGTGCGCCATGAGACTGCAGCGGCGGGATTTTCCATTTTTATTTTTTCTAAATTTATTTCTATAAATATAACATCTTCCTCAATTTTTTTACTTCACACATCCACACTGCAAATCCACAACCATATTTTCATCTCTCTAGTAGAGTTAGCACAATGCAAGACCACGACAATGATTCCCCTGGCATCGGAGAATCGCACTACTCGAGCAGTGGGAGCCAGTCTCCAAGCAGCGGGACTCAAGCCGCAGGTACCGACACCAGCACTGCCGTCGACGTGTTTTAGCCGGATATGGGGCTTGGGGGTATCATGGTGCCCCTCCATCCCAGACATGGGTTCTGCCTCCGACCCATCGTGGTTCCATTACGGTGCCCCTCCACCGTAGATGTGGGGTCCTCCCTCTAACTAGAGGACTTTAGGCCGACCCCAATCGGCATTTGGGGACTACCGACCCAGCATGGACGCTGTGAACAATCCGCCGATTGATACCACTATTCCCTCTGCCCCACCCCCTAATCCCTCGTTGATTTTGATTCATTCACATTCGAGCAGATGGGTATCAGTCCAGCGCGGTGAGAGAATCGTGTACCTCCTCCGTCATCGGCACTGGTACATGGATGCGTGGAGACGACGGCGCCGAGCCAGTTTGATGAGCAGGTATGCTCAATCATTTTTTCTCATCTTTATTAAATAACCTATACGATCATATTCAATTACTTTAATTGAATATATCCTTGCATTGGACAATGACTTAATGGTCAAATAATATAGAAAATTCGAGTGTTCTCTCAAAATTCTAATTGAGGAATGAATCTCATTCTTAGCTCAACTACCATTTTCATTTATCTTATGATGTACCCAACACAGGTATGTGTCTTAATCCTCCTTTGGGAGGCAAAGCGTTGGACAAGATCAAAGCACACCACTCAACAAAAAAAATGTGTAATGACCTCAGATCCAAGGATTATTACATACTTCATATACTAATAAACTGTAGACACTTAACAAAACAGTTTATCAGTTGGGTATATCAATACTCTCCAAAGTATACCATGTGTCCATCACGAGTATCTAATATCTCATAGTTGTGAGAACAACTACTTTCTCGAAGAATGTGATGCAAACCTCATGCTAGCCTATAACATATCGTTAATATCACATTCCTGATGATCATTGGTTATGGTTGTTCTAGAATTATATTATATCATTAATGTCTCACACCATTAACGACAGTCATAATTCAAGGGAAAAAATATTTAGAATAAAATCAAACATGTAAAACAATTATTCCAATAAGTGCACAAAACCCATAGAAAATAAAATTTTTCATAGAATGTGATCATGTAATAATGTCTCAATACAAAATATTTCTAAGACATAAAATTTAACTTCCACTGAATTAAAGTCATCTACCAACATGCTTAACACCTAAGCTCTTAAAGTGCTTGTTGTGTTTTGCTATACATAATGGTTTGGTGAAAGGATCAGCTAAATTATCATTTCCTCCATCGCCACGGCGGCCTTATTGTGGACACTCTAATGGACTAATGATAATACTTTTTCAAAGTTGTCACTACATATTTATATGTATTTAAAGTAGAGTAATTAAGGTGTGATAGTATGTGTTTGAATTATTATGTTCAGTATAGGAAGTTGATTTCTTGACTATTGTGATGCACTATATATAATCATTGCGTATACCGTACATAAATATGGTATATGCCACTAGAGATAGTAGTGTGGTAACATTTGTCATACCAAAAATGCGATACACTTAAAACTTTCGATACGATATACATTATGACATATTGGTACTGTTTATAGTACCAACCCCCTTAATCAGAAATCATTTATACCGCCCTGGTTTCCAAACCCCAGCCCAAGCCAAAATAAATATAGTGAGGTCTTAACAAAGATGAAGGCCCCTTTCCAAAAAACAAAAATAACTTCCCCTAATCTCCTCTCTTGGCGGGAACACTATTTTCAAGGCTTCTCTCCAGTTATCGCCCTAGTTGCTAGTTTCTTTTCGTCAAGCCATCGTTTGTAATCTTCTCTCTAATTTCCAAATCCTACGGTATTCATCACTCCATTTTCTTTGCTATTTTTTTTCCTTTTTCAGAGATGTGGTTTCCAATCTTGTTGTGTATGCTAGGAAAGTCATCACTACATATGTTGATATTGTCGATTATTTTGGAAGATCAATGTCGGTTTCGGAAATATAAATTTTGAATCGGAGCCTTCTTCGTCATGGAATGCTAAAATGTACTCCCTCCGTCTCATGTTACTTGCACTTTTCATTTTAGGCCGTAAATTTGGGATTAATTTTTTAGAGTAATTAAATTAGAATTTTAAGTGTAATGAGACATCACTTAATAAATTAACTTAAGCTAACATATTAATTAAATGCATTAATTCTAACTTAAACTATAAATAGTGTAAGGAGTTTGTGACGAGCCGAAAAGCAACAGTGCAAGTAACATGGGACGGAGGGAGTATTTGGACAACGAAATCTACGATGCCTAATATTTCAATTAGGGCAAGTATGTACCATTTAATTTGTTTGTCTTGTAACTGAACTTTGTCTCCTCTCTGTTAGGAATTCTTGTAATCATCTAATGAGTGCAGCGAGAATAACATATAAGAATAATGAAAGAAGCTTTTTAATTTTTCTGAATACTGAATTCACGCAAATTGAAATAGCAAATAAGTGCAGATTGATCAAGAGACGTTGATCAACGGATCAAGACAACTCATACACAATCTATATGTCGTCGGGTGCGTAAATCGGAACGAAAACTGCTTTCAAGACCTTAACCCACAATACTATTAATTAGTAAGGGAAGTAAGGATCGAATCCCACAGGGATGAAGTGTTTTCACATTTGTTGTTGACATTTGGGGGATGGCTGCTGCCACGCTTCAAGAATGGGTTAAGTTTAATCTACTGGACTGGACTTCTGACTAACTACTATCTAACGGATCAACTTAAACTTGACTACATTTTAAACTAACTAACTACTCCTAGCTCCGAACAGATCAACCTAGAAATTAACTGAATTAAACTTAGAGACTCATGCTAGACTTTCCCGAAATGGCTAAACAGAAGGGGTTGGCAGCGGAAGCGTGCATCAAATAAATTAGATAATGAAAGCGATCTAGTTAGCAGATTATTTAGACAAATTCTATTTGCGCAATTATCACATGTATCATGCTCATAACTTGAATTAAACATGCTTTAAGTATAATTGAAAGCTAAAGCATGCTTTTCCACGGAGTAGGAATAATACCTTGATGATTCTCCAAAGAATCGAAGATTGCTCGCGACTTCTCCACGTGAGGCGTCGAGTACTAGACCACGAACTTTCTGGCTGGTTCCTGAACTGTATTCCGATATTAGTGTGAGCTGATCTTACCGGGATACTAGGACTTGAATAAAGGAGAAAAATCGATCTCACAGAGGAGAGCTGAAGGAGAAAAATCGTCCACTTCAAAGTAGGAGAGGGGGACGAAAATTTTAGGAAAATAATGTGTATTTTTATTCTCATTTATGCTCCTATTTATATTAAGTTCCTTTTGGCCCCCCTATTAGCTTTTTACTAATTAAATTGAACCTCAATTTAACATAAGCTTATATTGGAATATTACGAGCAACCACTACAAAAGTAATATTGCACTACCCATCCAAATCTGAAATTATAAGTAATCCGGGTTTCCGTGTTGTTGTTCGAATCTTGCGCTTAAGATATAAATGTCCATTAATTAATTATTGCCTGCTATAGACTTAATTAATTAACATCTTATTAATTCCAAGAGTGGACTTAGCATGAAACGCTTATTTATTTGATAAGCATCCATATTGATTGTGATCCATTAACCCAAGGAATACCCAAATTGTAGATTTTTGTGAAGTAGATTTTCAATTTATCAAAGCAAACAAAAGATACAAAGTAGATCCAACAAAAATATATTGAATCTAAACCACAAAGAAAAAGATCAAACAATGGATAATGTGGAAAGGACGATAAATGTCATTGATGGAATAAGCTAAGACACTTACACCATGCTAACAAGCATCCATGGCTAAACCTTCAAGGAATCCACAAGCCTCAAAGTATACCTCTACTTGATCCATACTTGAACTATCAATTGATGGAAATTCCATACTTGAACTAGCAATTGATGGGATAAGCAACATAGAAAACTAGGAATTGGATACAGACCCCCAAGGGGAAAAAACAAAGCTCACAAGCTACAAGTTCAATGTTCAACCAAGGAATAAAATGGAAAATGTGCTATTTATAGTTTAGGCCCAAAATTCAAGGAAAAGGCCCACAAAATCTAGTGAATTGTGAGGTGCAAAACACCCGGCCGGGTGTTCGTTCTGGAACTCGGCAAAACACTCGGTCGGGTGATTTTCAAGGAGCAAAAACACCCGGCCTGGTGTTCATTCTGGACTCTTGGCTTCGTTTCGTAAATCGGACATAACTTCCTCCAGCGGACTCTGATTGAGGGGTGTAAGATACACATGCGAAGCTCTTTCGAAGACGAAGACATTGGTGGCATTTTAAGAGTATGTGGACATCATCTTGGTAGGCTGATCACTGGTTGAATCCAGGTGTATGCAAAATCCTCGATGCACGACTTCCATGATCGTATCATCCTCTCCTTCTTGGAAAGGATTTGTCCTCAAATCCGAGCCTTCTCTAGCTTTATTGTATCCTTGGCATGTCTTTTCTCTTATCCTTGGACCCCAACCAATCCATGGCTCATGTCGAAGTGAAGACTCTTGACGTCTCGCACCCATGGTCATATCACCCTCCCTTGCTTGGAGAGGATTTGCCCTCAAATCTGGATTCCGCACATCTTGGGTAAGAAGTTCCTCGACTTGCCCTTGTTCCTCTAGATCCTTCTCCGAGGGCATAGTTACCAAGCCATGTGTAACTTGATGCATCACATCCTTGTCTTCAATTTTGTTCACTACAATGTAATCAACACAAAAAGACACATAAGAAGGGTTAGTGGGTAAAAGCTTATTTTCCTCACCAAGGGCAAGTGGTGAAGGCTCATTTAGTGCCCACCCAAGGTTGGCCTTAAAATCTAACAAGCACCATTTACCCACTTGTGCTTGTGATTTTTCTCTCATTTGGTGTTTTTCTTTTCTCTCACCCCGACCACTCTCTCTCGCAAACCCCAACTCCAAGTTATAGATGTTTGAGGTGGATCAATAAAGGTATACTCCTTGGTAAACAAACCCAATATGATATAATACATAAACACATATTAGCAAGATGCAAGTAGGTTCAAAGCCATAGCAAAACACACACAAGCCAACCAACAAAGCAATGGGCATGACCTGATTTTGGGAAATTTTTTATATATAGCTACCCAACCCCAAAATGAATGAAACTTTGTAGAGAGATTCAATATCAAGTGTATATCAAGGTTAAAATAAGCCCCACCATTCAGATTTTGTAATAGTGTATAATTTTGCCCTTTTCCCCTAGCTATGCAAAAACAAGGTACATGTATTTAATCGGTCAGAACCATAAGCAAACGGGGGTGGTTTAGGTTGAAATTTTGTAGGTAATTAGATAACATATCAAAGGTTCTTCATGCGAAAATTCAGCTCAATCTAACAACAATAGAACTTTTGAACTTGAGTGTGATGCAAGTGGTGTGGGGATTGGGGGAGTTCTCATGCAAGAGGGTAAGCCCATAGCTTATTTCTCGGAAAAACTAAATCAAGCCCAATTGAACTAACCCACGTACGACAAGGAGTTGTATGTTATAGTTCGTTGCCTTGAGAATTAGCAACACTACTTGATGCACAAGGAGTTTGTGATACACACGGATCATGAGTCTATTAAGTTCTTAGTGTTAGGGTTTTGTATACTAGAAATCACCTTTCGAGTGATTGCATACTGTAAAACTCTAATGGTTATTTTTCAATAAATGCAACAGATTATTTTTGTCATAATGTTGTTATGTTTTACATTTAATGGTTGTTTATTGCATATTTAAATGTATAAGAAAACGTAACAAAGTCTAAGTCTTTGTTTTAGTAGACCGGTTGTGGGCGTCGTCCAATTTAAGGTAACACGGTCAGTTCCAAACAAAGAAAAATAAGAATTTCACAATCTAGATAGGCCTAGACTACCTATCGCGAAAGGTTGCAATGTCAGTCCGATTATTTCTAAGCCTTATTGAAATAAGATGACGTTGGTGTGGTATAGCACTGAATGGATCTAACAGCAAGACGAGTCTTTATGCTATCTACTGAAAGACGAGGTCTTGATAATTAATTTCTTAATCAATGTACGTTAGCTTGAGCATACGATATTGAGTATCCACTACTTTGACTTACCAAAGGTGCGGGTTTTTCGTAACCCAACGATCTAGGTATATTGGGTAGTGGTGATCATTATCTAGAGGTGCTAGGATTGCTATTATGTTGAAACGTGCGCGAGGAGAGTCTCGTTTGATAACATCCACAAGAGGAGCTCGAAACAAGGTTTTATTATTCGGAACCTAGCTAGTTGGAGTTTAATTACTCTATGAATAATAAATAAGAGTTTCTTGCTAAGTCCACTCTTGGAGAATAAAATATGTTAATTAATTAAGTCCATAGCAGACAATAATTAATTAATTGATGTTTCTATCTTAAGTACGGGAAATAAATTGAACGCGAATAAAGGAAACCCGAAATACTTGTAATTTCGGATTTGGAAAGGCAGTGCAATATTACTTCTGTAGTGGCTCCTTGTAATATTCCAATATAAGCTTATATTAAATTGTGGGTTCAATTTAATTAGTAAAAAGCTAATTGGGTGAGGCCTGATCCAAATTCTTCCTTAGATCCCTGACTGGGCCCAATATGTGACTTATATAAATAGGAGAATAAAGGAGACAGAAAACACACCTTTTTCCACTCACAAATTTTTGTCCACTCCTTTGAGAGAGAGAAATCGAAAATTGCCTTCCTCCGTGAGCTGAGTTCTGTCTTCGTTATTCAAGTCCTAATACGTTGGTGAGATTTGCCCACACAAATATCGGCGTATAGTCCGGGACACCAGTCAGAAGATCTGAGGTCTTGTATTGAAGATCTTCACGTGGAGACGGAGCGAGCCATCATCGATTCTTGATTGAATCAACGAGGTAAATTGGCTAATTCCGTAGTAAGCATGTTTTAGGGATTTTATATGCTAAAGCATGTTTTAATTCAAGTTATGAGCATGATACATGTGAAAATTGCGCGAATAGAATTTGTCTAAATAATCTGCTAAATAGATCAAATTCATGTGATCAGATATTGAACGAACGCTTCTGCTGCCAACCCCTTCAATTGGTATCAGAGCCAGTCTTTGGCTCTGATTATTTGGATTTAAATTTCGCGAAATTCATGTATGCATGTGTTATTTGATTGCGAAGCATGTTCTTGGTGTTTTTGTTTAATTTTATGCATGATGAACTCAAGAACTATCGAATCAAAGAACTTGAATTGCTCGAACGCACCATGTGCAATCGAGGTAGGGATGTCGAGACAGTGGGAGCTAGGAGCCGTGATAACGGGGCGACGCGCAGATGAGTGGGGGCTTGTGCGCGCCGCCGGTCGAGACCACACGCACCAGAAGGAACCCGGGTCGAGGTCGACGTGGCGGTGACTGGCGCTGAGAACCCTAGGCGGAAGGTTTCCCGAGACGAAGCTCCAGTCGTGGCTGAGACGTGTGCGCCATAAGGCGCAACGTGTGCCGAGACGAGAGGAGAATCCAGGCTCGAGAGGGACGAGACGGGAGATAGCAACTGGCCGAGAGCAGCGCCGCAGTCGTGCGCGCTGCCTGCCGAGAGTCGCGGGACCCGACGAGCCACGACACCGAGACGGACTTAGCGGCTGGCCGAGAGCTGAGGCGCCTGTGCGCGTCTCGCTGGCTGAGAGCTGCCGAGACACCGACGAGCCGGTGGTCTAGCCAGGCGGCCGAGAGCATGTGCGCACTCGTGCGCTGCTGGCCGAGACGCTTCATGCGTCGTGATCCGACGACGAACTCGTCGGATTTTCGTCGTTCATCGTTAGTGCGAACCTCGTGCGATGAGATAACGATGAAGGATTATTTTAATGATAATTTGATTATTTTATTAAAAGATATCATTAAAATATTATTATTTAATGGAAATAAAATCTTTTTGGAAGATTTGTCTAGATTTTAGAAATATTTTTATTATTATCTATATCTATGGAAATAAATAATATTATTTTATTCCTAGATGATATAGATGAGAATAATTTAATAGTTTCCTAATATTTATCTAGATTTAAGGAATATTTTTATTATTATCTATATCTATGGAAATAAATAATGATTATTTTATTCCTAGATGATATAGATGAGAATAATTTAATAGTTTCCTAAAATTTATATGTCTAAGATCCTAATAAGGATAGATATGTATGGATACATTAAATAATAAAATATCTCTTACTAATCTTGAACAAAGAAATAATTTGAATTTATTTTTCATATCTTATTAAGGATTAAATAATTTGTTTATTTTAGGTATACCTTATAGTAGACATGAATAAGAATAAAATTCTAGATCAACAATTTCCTACAGGAAGATAACAACATTAATCTAAAGATTTAATTATCCAGTAGATTAAATACCAACATAATTTAATTAAGCCTTAAACTGTCTCAAGGCTAAGGATAATTAATGTAAAACCATAACCCAAAATATCTAAGCTATAATTACGAACTCAACGTTTGTATATGGTCTCCATCAATTGGTCTGCAATTTATGAAGCTTTTTTATAATATTATCGTCACCTGCTCTGTGGGGACAATAATCCTATGAAAATAGCAAGTTCATGAGGGCGGACTTCTCAAATATAAACAGTATGAACTAGAATGTAGTTTACAATATTATCGCCACCTGCTCTGTGGGGACAATAATCCTAAGAAACTGCGAGATTCAGAAGTTCACACAGGATTTATGAGATAGCTTGATCTTGTTAGCAGCACATGAGCATTGTTATGGGAGTGTGTTGTTGAAATGAGACTCTGTAATGCTAAAGAGATGGTCTTGCTTAGGCAACATTAGGCGGCCATGTCACTCTGTGGTCTCTGGACTATTCGTCGGTGTTGTGACCCGTAAAATTGTAAGATTTTAATGCGTATTGACTTCCTCTGGAGGGTACAAAATTTTAATTTTACAGTTGTAAGATTTTGAAAGGTTTTATGGTTAATCTAATCAAACTTCTTACATAAGTTTATGACAATAGTAAAATACTCTGTTTTGCAGTGCAAATCAAATCGTCAATATGTCGTTTAATCCTCTTTCCGTAATTCTCAAAGAAAATAAACTCGAGGGCCAAAATTACATAGAATGGAAACAAAATTTGGACATCGTTCTCACAGCAGATGAGTACATCTTTGTGCTCACCACCCCGCGACCTCCAGTGCCGCCGGCTAACGCTGCGGCAGGAGTCAGAGATGCACACAGACGGTGGCATAAGGCGAATGAGATGGCTAAGTGCTACATGTTGGCTTCTATGTCTTCGGTACTCAAGCATCAGCATTCAGCCATGGAAACAGCCACCGAGATTATGCAGAATCTCAAAAATCTTTTTGGTACTCAGAATCGAACGACTAAATCTCAAGCCTTTCGGAGTATCATGTCGAAGACAATGAAGGAAGGCTCATCTGTGAGGGATCACGTCCTCGAGATGATGGGCCACCTCAACCAAATTGAGGTCTTGGGAGGGACCATCGATCCCGAGTCCCAGGTGACTATCATCCTTCAAAGTCTTCCCCCTAGCTTCCAACAGTTCAAGCTCAACTTCGAGATGAACAAAAGGAATTACACCTTGGCAGAGCTGTTGACTGAACTTCAGTCGGCAGATGACCTTATGGTCCAGGCTAAGGCGGCCATGATGATTTTGGCACCTCGTTCCTCTGGCTTAAAGCCTAGCAAAGGAAAAAGGCAGGCACCGAACTCAGGACCGGCCAAGATAGCTAAGGGAAAGAAGAAGAAGAGGGCTAACAAGAAGCCCACGGGGAAGTGTTTCAAGTGTGGAGAGAAGGGGCATTGGAAGCCAGACTGTCCTAAACGGGGCAAGGCTACAGGTATGCACCAAGCTCAAGTAGTCGAGTCTTGTTTGACTTCGACATCAATCTGCACTTGGGTTATTGACACAGGAGCCACTGATCATATTTGTTTTGATCCTGACTTAATGCAGGTGACAAGACGGCTACATGATCGCGAGATTGAAGTCCAGCTGGGCGACGCTACCAAAGTGGCAGCCGTTGCAGTGGGAGACATTTATTTGCGTTTTAGTAGTGATAGATTTTTTATTTTGAAGAATGTTTTGTTGATACCTTCTTTTAGAATAAATTTAATTTCAGTTTTTAAATTGGTTTATGATGGATATTCGATTTCTTTTAATGACAAATGCGTTATTAAGAAAGATGGTTCTTATATCTGTCGTGGTATCATGGAAAACAATTTGTACACAATCACTTCTACACAATTTAATAATCGCAAATCAGAACTCAATACAACATCGAAAATTTCAAACAAGGGAAAGGAACCTTCAAGTTCAATGAACGAAACGTACTTGTGGCTCCTTAGACTTGGTCATGCCAATGAAATGAGGATCCATTCTCTTGTTCAACAAGATCTAATCAAAGGTCTAGAGGAGGAACTTTTTCATAAGTGTGAGTCATGCTTAGAAGGCAAGATGACCAAGAGGCCTTTTAAGGCTAAGGGTAATAGGGCCAAGGAAGTACTTGAGCTCGTTCATTCCTATGTATGTGGACCAATGTCTACTGAGGCAAGAGGTGGTTTTCGATACTTCATCACATTTATTGATGACTTCTCGAAAATTGGATATGTCTATTTGATGCGTCACAAGTCAGAGTCTTTTGACAAGTTTAAAGACTTTAAGACTCTTGTGGAGAAGTATCATGGAAAGAATATCAAATGCCTACGATCTGATCGAGGAGGCGAATACCTCAGTGCCAAATTTTTGGACTACTTCTCGGAGTTGGGAATTGAATCCTAACTGACTGCGCCGGGCACGCCCCAGCAGAACGGCGTGGCTGAAAGAAGGAATAGGACCTTGTTAAACATGGTCCGTTCGATGATGAGTTTTGCACGGTTACCTATTTCGTTTTGGGGACATTCCTTGCTTTCTGCAAGTCACATTTTAGACAATTTACCATCAAAATTCGTACCTAAAACTCCATATGAGTTGTGGACTGGGTGAAAGCCCAATCTAGCACATCTCAAGGTTTGGGCTTGCCTGGCTCATGTATTGGAAAAGGATCCAACTAAGCTAGGATCAAGGACGGAGGTATGTTTGTTTATAGGGTACCCTAGAGGGACGAAAGGCATTCTTTAGCCTCCGAGATAAGAAAGTCATTGTGAGTACTCACGCGACATTCTTAGAGGAAGACTATGTAATGAATCATAAACCCAGCAGTGAAGTGGCTCTTGATGAGCTAACTTCTGTTACAAGTTCCATTAACTAAGAACAAGTACCAAGTGTACAAACAATTCCTGAAACTTCAACTTCTACTTAAAATATTGTAGTGCCGCGCCGCAGTGGGAGGGTCTCGCAAGAGCCCGACAGATACATTGGTTTGGGAGAATCTATGGATCACTCCTCGGACAACAATGTATTAGATCCCTAGAACTTTGCGGAGGCGCAGATAGATGTCGATCATTGCGAATGGGTAAAAGCAATGGATTCGGAACTACAATCTATGATAGACAAAGACGTCTACGATTGGTCCGTCCTACCCGAAGGCTGTACTGCTATTGGGCGCAAGTGGATATATAAACGTAAACGTGGACCCGATGGACGAGTTAAAATCTTCAAAGCAAGACTAGTGGCCAAGGGGTATACCCAAAAGGAAGGCATCGATTATGATGAGACCTTCTCCCCAGTGGCCATGCTCAAATCGATCCGGATACTGTTATCTATTGCAGCTTATATGGATTGGGATGTATGGCAGATGAACGTTAAGACTGCGTTTCTAAACGGCAGTCTTGAGGAGACCATCTACATGGAACAACCCGAAGGATATGCCATAAAGGGCAAAGAACACATGGTTTGGAAGCTTAAGAAGGCCATTTATGGCCTCAAGCAAGCATCTAGATCGTGGAACCAATGTTTCGATCAAACTGTTTGCATGTTTGGATTCGAAAAGTGCCCAAGTGAAAGCTGCGTGTATAAGAAAGTTGATAAGGGGAATGTAGTGTTCTTAGTTTTATATGTAGATGACATTCTTCTAATTGGAAACAATAAAAAGATGTTGTCATCAGTTCGAACATGGTTATCAAACCAGTTTGAGATGAAGGATATGGGAGACGCGGGACACATCCTCGGGATCAAGGTTCTTCGGAATCGAGAGAAGAAGATGTTGTGCTTATCTCAAGAATCTTACATCGAAACAATACTTAGTCGTTTTAGCATGCAGGATGCCAAGAAAGGTTCCTTACCTTTTAGACATGGCATCCATTTATCTCAAGAGATGTGTCCTAAAACGCCGTCTGAGATACAGGAAATGAGAAGGATTCCATATGCTTCGGCAGTTGGAAGTCTCATGTATGCTATGCTTTGTACTGACCTGATATTTGCTTTGCTGTTGGCATGGTGGCAAGATATCAGTCGAATCCGGGCCAAGGACATTGGACTGCCGTAAAGAACATACTCAAGTACCTTAAACGGACTAAGGACTATGCTCTAGTTTACAATGCAGCCGAGCTCTGTCCTTTGGGATATACTGACTCAGACTTTCAAGCTGATCAGGACTCGAGAAAATCTAGTTCAGGATATGTGTTCACCATAGGAGGTGGAGCCGTAATTTGGAAGAGTGTGAAGCAGAAATGCATCGCGGACTCGACCATGGAAGCCGAGTATGTGGCCGCTTCGGAGGCTGCAAAAGAGGTTGTATGGTTCAAGAACTTCCTTATGGATTTAGGTGTGGTTTCGAATCTGCCCAAGAGCATCACCATTTATTGTGACAATTCTGGTGCTGTGGCAAACTTGAAAGAACCAAAAGCTCACAAAGCGAGCAAACACATAGAGCGGAAGTATCATATCATTAGAGATATAGTGCAGAGAGGAGACATAAAAGTGGTCGAGATTGCGTCAGAGAACAACCTGGCAGATCCTTTTACAAAGGCTTTGCCGGTGAAACCGTTCGACTGCCACATTGAAGGGATGGGAGTTCGACTCATTCAAGACCTCAACTCGCTTTCAGTATAAGTGGGAGAAATTTAGACGTGCGCACTACCATTTTGTATACTCGAAAGCTGTTTTGAGTATAAGTGGGAGATTGTTATGGTTTTGTATACTACAAATCACCTTTTGAGTGATTGCATACTGTAAAATGTTAGGGTTTAGTATACTGAAAATCATGTTTCGAGCAAATTCGCACGAATAGGAATCTTGCTTGTATACGGAAAACTCTACAATCCACTTTTAACCCGATTCAGTATCATTCGAGCAGTTTGCACGAATAGAATCAGTATATTATTACATTGTGTTTACTTTTGCGTTTATAAGATGTTTTATAAACATTTAAATGCATAAGAAGTAAACAAAGCCTAAGTCTTTTTCTTAGTAGACTGGTTGTGGGCGTCGTCCACTTTAAGGTAACTACAGTCGGTTCTATGCAATGCTTTGCAAAAAAAAAGAAGAATTTCACAACCTAGATAGGTTTTGGCTACCTATCGTGAAAGGTTGCAATGTCAGTCCGATTATTTTCAATCCTTATTGAAATAAGATGACGTTGGTGTGGTATAGCACTGAATGGATCTAACAGCAAGACGTGTCTTTATGCTATCTACTGAAAGACGGTGTCTTGATAAATATTTAGTTCTTAATCAATGTACGTTAGCATTGAGCATACGATATTGAATATCTACTACTTTGACTTACCAAAGGTGCGGGTTTTTCGTCACCCAACGATCCAGGTATATTGGGTTGTGGTGATCATTATCTAGCGGTGCTAGGATTGCTATTATGTTGAATCGCGCACGAGGTGAGTCTCGTTTGATAATGTCCTCAAGAGGACCTTGAACAAGGTTTTATTATTCGGAAACTGGCCAGTTGGAGTTTTATTACTCTATGAATAATAAATAAGTGTTTCTTGCTAAGTCTACTCTTGGAGGTAATAAGATGTTAATTAATTAATTCCATAGCAGACTTTAATTAATTAATGGGCATTTATATCTTAAGCGCGGGAAATAAATAATGAACTGAATGGAAACCCGGAATACTTATAATTTCGGATTTGGATGGGGAGTTCAATATTACTTCTGTAGTGGTTGCTCGTAATATTCCAATATAAGCTTGTATTAAATTGTGGGTTCAATTTAATTAGTAAAAAGCTAATTGGGGGAGCCCATATCCAAAACCTTCCATAGATCCCTGACTGGGCCCAATATGAACTATTATAAATAGGAGAATAAAAGAGACAGAAATTCAATTTTTGAGAGTGAAATTTCGTTCCCCTCCTCTCTACAGTAGGGGACGAAAATTTCAATGGAATTTCTCCTCCGTGAGATTTTCAGCTCCTCCTCTGTGAGAAATTTCTGTCTTCTTTATTCGAGTCCTAGTGTTTCGATAAGATCAGCCCACCCTGATGTCGGAATACAGTTCGGGACACCAGTCAGAAGATCTGTGGTCTAGTATTGAAGATCATCGTGGAGAAGGCGCAAGCAATCGACGATTCTTTGGAGAATCAACGAGGTAAATTAGCTAACTCCGTAGCAAGCATGTTTTAGGGATTTTTTGTGCTAAAGCATGTTTGAAATTCAAGTTATGAGCATGATACATGTGATAATTACGCGAATAGATTTTGTTTGAATAATCTGCTAAATAGATCCGTATTATGTGATCCGTTAGAACGCACGCTTCCGCTACCAACCCCTTCATAAAACTCTAATGGTTATTTTCCAATAAATGCAACATATTATTTTTGTCATAATGTTGTTATGTTTTACATTTAATGCTTGTTTATTGCTTATTTAAATGTATAAGCAAACATAACAAAGTCTAAGTCTTTGTTTTAGTAGACCGGTTGTGGGCGTCGTCCAATTTAAGGTAACACGGTCAGTTATAAACAAAGAAAAATAAGAATTTCACAACCTAGATAGGCCTAGACTACCTATCGCGAAAGGTTGCAATGTCAGTCCGATTATTTCTAAGCCTTATTGAAATAAGATGACGTTGGTGTGGTATAGCACTGAATGGATCTAACAGCAAGACGAGTCTTTATGCTATCTACTGAAAGACGAGGTCTTGATAATTAATTTCTTAATCAATGTACGTTAGCATTGAGCATACGATATTGAGTATCCACTACTTTGACTTACCAAAGGTGCGGGTTTTTCGTAATCCAACGATCCAGGTATATTGGGTAGTGGTGATCATTATCTAGAGGTGCTAGGATTGCTATTATGTTGAAACGTACGCGAGGAGAGTCTCGTTTGATAACATCCACAAGAGGAGCTCGAAACAAGGTTTTATTATTCGGCACCTAGCTAGTTGGAGTTTAATTACTCTATGAATAATAAATAAAAGTTTCTTGCTAAGTCCACTATTGGAGAATAAAATATGTTAATTAATTAAGTCCATAGCAGACAATAATTAATTAATTGATGTTTCTATCTTAAGCACGGGAAATAAATTGAATGCGAATAAAGGAAACCCGAAATACTTGTAATTTCAGATTTGGAAAGGCAGTGCAATATTACTTCTGTAGTGGCTGCTTGTAATATTTCAATATAAGCTTATATTAAATTGTGGGTTCAATTTAATTAGTAAAAAGCTAATTGGGTGAGACATGATCTAAATTCTTCCTTAGATCCCTGACTGGGCCCAATATGTGACTTATATTAATAGGAGAATAAAGGAGACAAAAAACACACCTTTTTCCACTCACAAATTTTTGTCCACTCCTTTGAGAGAGAGAAATCAAAAATTACCTTCCTCCGTGAGCTGAGTTCTGTCTTCTTTATTCAAGTCCTAATACGTTGGTGAGATTTTCCCACACAAATATCGGCGTATAGTCCGGGACACCAGTCAGAAGATCTGAGGTCTTGTATTGAAGATCTTCACGTGGAGACGAAGCGAGCCATCATTGATTCTTGATTGAATCAACGAGGTAAATTGGCTAATTCCGTAGTAAGCATGTTTTAGGGATTTTATATGCTAAAGCATGTTTTAATTCAAGTTATGAGCATGATACATGTGAAAATTGCGCGAATAGAATTTGTCTAAATAATCTGCTAAAGAGATTAAATTCATGTGATCGGATATTGAACGCACGCTTCCGCTGCCAACCCCTTCAATTAGGAGTGTTTTCCTAGAGACTTTTCCCTATGTCATTAGGTATAAGAAGGGAAAGGACAATGTGGTGGCCGATGCTCTTTCTAGGAAACCTTTTGAGACCTTGCATGATGGTGCTTTAGTTATGAGTGATACCGTGTGTTTGAGAAAACGTGTGCTTGCTATGTGTGCCTCCAATTTTGTTGGATTTGAGTTTATTAAAGACGTTTATGAGCATGATCATGACTTTTCTTCTATTTACGGAGCTTGTGAAAAAGGTGCTTTTGATAAATACTATAAGTTGGATGGCTATCTTTTTAGAGAGAATAGGGTGTGCATACCTTCATACTCTTTGAGAAATTTGTTGATTAAGGAGGCTCACCTAGGGGGCCTAATGGGTCATTTTGGGTTGCTTAAAACTTTTGATATACTAAGTGAGCATTTCTTTTGGCCTTGCATGAAGAAGCATGTTGAAAAGTTTTGTAGTAGTTGCTTAGAGTGTAGGCAAGCCAAGTCTAAATCTAACAATTATGGTCTTTACACCCTTTGCCTACTCCTACACATCCTTGGGTAGACTTGTCCATGGACTTTGTTCTAGGTCTCCCAATGTCTCCTCGAAAAAATGATAGCATCTTTGTGGTGGTGGATAGGTTTTCCAAAATGGCTCACTTCATTCCATGTCGGAAGACAAGTGATGCCAAATTCATTGCTACTTTATTTTTCAAGGAGGTTGTAAGAATCCATGGGGTCCCAAGAACTATTGTAAGTGATAGAGACGTCAAATTTTTGAGTTTCTTTTGGAAAACACTTTGGGGTAGGATGGGTACCAAACTCCCTTTCTCTACCACCGCACATCCCCAAACGGATGGTCAAACGGAAGTTGTAAACCGTTCATTGGGTACTCTTCTCCATGCCTTGGTTTTTGAAAATAAAGCTTCTTGGGAAGAATGTTTGCCTATACCCGAGTTTGCCTTTGTCTTGTATATGGTTTCAATCCTCTCACCCCGTTGGATTTGTCCACGGCCGATTTGCCTTTGTCTTATATGGTTGATGTAGGTGGGATAGTGTCACGACCGCACTTCCTAAGGATAGGAAGCACGGGAAATCGTGACCCGTGGGGGAAATAAGAAGCGGGGAAGAAGGGGAAAAAACAATTCAAGGCAATGCATCTTAACAATCAACGATGAAATTCCATTTAAATTGAACAACGTTTCAAAACCCAAGTTACATAATGAAGGATAGCAGAGTTCGACAATAAAGAAAATAACAGAGTTCTAAGGACTTGAATAGCGGAAGCAATTTGAGAGTTTAGCTACTACTATGTATGAAGACATAATAGTAACCGGACCAGTTCTTGAATCATCACTCAACATCCTCCGCCTCCCGACCTCGCTCAACCTGCACATAGGGAAAGCATATGCAGGGGCTGAGTACTTGATGCACCCAGTGATCTCATGCCCGAAAACATTCATCGTTAAGATATGCCAAGCCATCATCGTGTGAATCCCGGGTTTTACTTTAAAGGCTGAGAAACACTAAAGTTCATTTCTTTAAAAAGTGTCCGCGCGGACTAACATCATCCTCCATCATATACTATATCTGAACCATCATGTGAAACGAGACTGTGGCCACAATCTCGATCACTGGACCGGCCGACCTAGGGGACGGCTCACGATCCCTATCAGTGCACTAGTCCGAGTAGGGACTCACTCCCTAGTCAGACCCGAATTCGTTAACTATCAAAGTCTAGTAGGATATTATCCCAGTAGACAATCAGATGGGCAATTCAAAACATAAAAACGGCATGACATACTATTTTAAACCACCCTTATTTCACCATAAACATATCATTTCAGAATAAAAGAATTTAAGTAATAAAGCACCCTTCGGATTTCCGTAAAAACTTCTTCGTTCCGACTGTTAACGCGTGTGCGAACTACCTTTCCGGAAAACACATAACATTCATATCAAAACGCGGAAACGATGAAAATTAGAATGCATGCACTCTAATTAAATTCCTTAAATCTTCTTTCTCGGTTTCCGTGCTTTTTTTGGTTATTCGGCGATCGCCCAAGGCGTAGCGTGCGACGCCTGTCGGCCGCTTATGCTTGTTCTTTTCTTCGTTGGCTCCTCGTATTTTCCATAACGTCGGAAATAATTTCTAAAAAAAATTTTAAGCGCATACTTTAATTATCGCAATTATTTATCTTTGAAAACACATTATTTCATGCTTAGGGTAACATTATTCATCCTTCAAAAAAAACCCTCCGGGAATTAACTAAATAATTTCCCCCGATTTACTTTTAATTTCCGGCCCAAGAGATTAAGCTTAGCCCACCTTATTCCTCAAAAACTTAATTAGGAAGCCCCAACAATTAATTAGAGTTCCAATTACTTATTAAAAGGCCCAATAAGAAACTAATTACATGGCCCACTTTTACTCTATCTTCTTCCTCCCACATACTCTCTCTCTCTCCCCCTCCTTTCTCTCTCCTCGACTCTCTTTTTCTCTCGGCCATCCGACCGCCACCACTGCCGTCACCGTCGTTCTCCCTCCGGCTCGCCACCGTCGTTGCTGGAGCCGCCTGCCGCTGCAGCTGGAGTCGCCGGGGTTGTTGTGCCGTCGCAGAGTTGCTGTCCGTCGGAGCTGCTGCGGTTGGCGACGCGCCACTGCCGCGGCGCCGCTGCTGCTTCGCCAGGACGCTGCGACAACGAGGACGGGAGGAGCTACTGCCGTCGCTCACCGAGAACCGTCGCCTGCCCCGGATTGTCGAGCACGGCTGTCCGCCGCTGCCCATCGCCGGCGGCGGTTCTTTCTCCACCGAAACCACTCCGAAACGTCACGCAACACACGTTATGTTTATAAAGTTACGTTCTTTCTTAATTTCGGTTACACGCGGCGATCGTTTGGTTGATTCTTAGTTGGTTTCTACTTGAAGTGGTTATGGAAAAAAAACAAGGCTATATGCATCATGCAAGGCTATATTAAACTCATGCTTTGAGAAAAAAATGGATTATACCTCCAAGATGGTTGAAAATGGTGGAGAAAAATACACAAGATGGTGGCTTAAAGCTTCCTCCTCCTCCTCGGCACTCTCTCGTCTCTTCTCCCTTTCTCTTTTTTTTTTGCTAAGTGAAAGGTGAGGGGAGTTAGAGGGGAGGTTATGGAAGGATAGTGGTGACTCTTGGGATGGTGGAGTAATGGTGGAAGATGGAAGGTTTAGGAAGTGGAGAGTCTCCTCCAAGGTGAAAAGGTCGTCGGCCATGAAGAAGAAAGGAGAAGAAGAAAGAAAGAAAAGAAAAAGGAAAGAAAATTTTGGGCTTGGTCCAATAAAAATAAAAACCATACTTGGGCTCCACTAACTCATTTTAATTGGGATCAAACAAATAAATAAGTTACAAGCCCAAGTTAGTAAAATACTACTACTTGATGGATTAAAAGAGTGATTAGGATCCAAATTATTTTGTAGTTAATTGGACTCTAATTTATTTTGAAAAAGTCCAAAATAAATTCATACTTTGTATTTTTCGCATTTTCCTTCGTTAATTAAAATTCACGGGTCCTTATTTAATTTTGTTATCTCGTTCTTCACAACCAAAAATTAAAGTACGTTTAACGACATCATTTATATTTGGTGTTGTCCCAAATATAATATCCCTTCGACCATTCCTTGATTTACGTGCATCATTATCCATAGATAGAAAATATATTCCTTTCCACGTATTTCATTCGTCTTGCTAAAAATAGCAATTTCGTCGTCATTCTTTCCACGAGACCTCCAACATGTCTCCCAACGTTCACAATTAAACAATTAAGCACGTTCCTTTTCACATTTAATACAAAAACCATAACTTTTTCTCATATCACATTTATCGAGAAGCACAGCATCTCGGAATAACTTTATCAATTATTTCATTACATAACATTAATTTCTTACTTAAGGTACGGGTGTTACAGATGGAGAAGGCTAAGTTTGTGCAAGACTTGCACACTCGAGTGCTAGAACGAATCTGCAAGTTGGGAGAACAAGTAGCTCAAAGGGTGAACAAAGGGCGGAAGAAAATGTTGTTCAACCCCGGAGATTGGGTGTGGGTACACTTTCAGAAAATACGTTTTCCCGACAAAGCAAGATCCAAGCTTGCCCCGCGAGGGGATGGCCCATTTATGGTCCTAGAGCGTGTGAACGACAATGCCTATATCATTGATCTTCCCGGTGAGTATAACGTCAGTTGTACCTTTAATGTGGCTGACTTGAGCCCGTTTGATTTTGTAGGGGACGGCCCAGATTTGAGGACAAATCCTTCTCAAGAGGGAGAGGATGATACGAACGAGAGGTCCAAGGCCCGGGCTGGCCCGAGCACGACTCCCCTTAAGCTTCCCGGGAGGCCCATCACGAGATCTATGAGATAAAAGCTTCGGGAGGGCGTTTCAAGCTTCATGGGGAGAGCAATGGGGGAGGCAGACGGAATGCCCGATCGGGCGAATCCACCTCTCCAAAATGCCCGACCGGGCGTTTGACAAAGCCGCGGCTAGTCCAGAGAATTCGTCCGACCGAGCGATTTCACATGCCGAATTTCTTGTGTTTTAACTCTTTGTCTTGGGACTCCAACCCTAGGTATAAATACCATTTTGTAAGACTTTAGTTGGCAGACTTTAATGAATGAAATTATGAAGACTCCTTTGAGAGCATCTCCCTTGTGAGATTTTTATCCAAATTCCTACATGTTAGGTTGCTTGGTTTATGTTTAATAGACTAGATCAAGTATAGATATGCATTTATGGTTGTGTAGTCATGAATGTGGAGCCAATGGAGTATTTGCTTTGGGTGAAAGTAGCCTAGGATTGCCTTCATCTTTTTGAGGAGGTCATAGGTTCCCAGAGAGGATTCCTCCCTCTTTACACTTTCGTCTCACCTCTGTTCTCTCCATCAAAATCCATTTTGAGCCTAGTTTTTGTGGCTAGCTCAACTTATCTTTGTTTATCTTAACTAAACATTGGAATCAAACACTAGTTTGTGTATTTGGAAGGATTCCCTCACAAGGGACATTATCATTTGGTATCTAGAGCCTAGGTGCCTACCAAGTGTTTGATTTTAAACCTCTATGAAATTTCATTTTCCTTGTTTTTCCTTATTTCTTTTGTTTTAGTATTTGCTTGTTTATTGGTCAATTGTTGTAGGTTTGAGCTGATTTTTGGTGTGCATGAACCTTGAGATATGAACTATTTTCCTGAAAAATCTCAGCCAAAAATTCCATCATTTGATAGGTCAAATTAATGTGTGAAGTTGCTGCCCTGTTTGTGCCCTAGTTTGACAGATTTGGGGAAAATGTAAAATCGAGGGTCTTCTCGAAAACCTGCTATATTGGGGATATTTTTCCCTCATTCTAAACCCTTTAATCTTGTTATCTACTAAGTTTCATCAATTTTGGGGTTGGGTAGGCATATAAAAAAAAATCCTAAAGATCAGCCAAGAGTTACATAAATTTTCAGCTCAACTAAGTTTGTTTGTTAGCTTCCTTAGGCATTGAACCTTACTTTCACATGCTTGATTGGCTTTACTTGCTTGGTTATATTGCCTATGTGTATACCTTGATTGATTTGTCTTAGCACTTGCATTTAGGAAGTTGGATATTGAGAGTGAGTGAACCTAGCCCTCACTATATTCTAAGCCTTGTTCCGAGTGACATTGGTGAGTGAATTGGGGGTGGGATTACCCATTGGGAAGTGAGTTCTTACTAAAATCTCCCCTTCTTGTGTGTGTGAGTGTGGATTTTACTAACCCCTAGGACTAGATCCTAGTTTATTTTTATTTCTTATTGTAGGTACCATTGTGAATGCCACCTCGTACTAGATCCACCACGATGGGGGATCCGCAACCGGGTGCGAGCACGAGTCTTAGTGTGGCGGGGAATGAGTTGAAAAGCTTTATGGAAAAAATTATGACGGATTTGAGGGATCTAAAAGAAGGCCAAACAACAATGCATGTCACTCAAGATGCTATGTTCGGGGATTTGAAGGAACTCAAGGAGAACCAAGTATCCATCCATGAAAACCAAACTTTTCTCCACGACGAGCTCAACGCTTTGAAGGCCTTGCGACTATCAAGGTCAAACACCCCTAGGAGCAATCACACACATCATGATGCCTCCGAGTGGAGTAATGGGGAGGAAGAACCCTATGGCTGGTACGATCATGGGGGGCGTGGAGGACAAGGAGGAGGACGGAATGGGAATAGGAGTGGTAGGTTTGGGAACATGATGGGCGGACGAGGGAATGGAAACATGGGGCACCATGGGTGGGATGGTAGGTGTAGAAGGAATAGAAACTATGAGGAGGCGGAGATGGAGCCGAGGTATGATGATCCCACCAAATCTATCAAGCACACATTTCCCGAGTTCCACGATAAGTTTGATCCCGAAGCCTACTTGGAATGGGAGTCCCAAATGGGCAAAATTTTCTCACTCCATAACTTTTCGGAAGGTGATAAGGTGAAGGTGGCCATAGCCGAGTTTTGTGGCAATGCGGATACATGGTGGAATGATACGATGATGACGAGAAGGATGGTTAGGGGAGGAGAAGTGGGATCGTGGGCGGAGTTGTGTGAGCTCATGAGGACTACCTTTGAACCAAAGTCCTATTTCCTCCGACTTCGAGGAAAGTCTCATGATTTGAAGCAAGGGACGAAGAGCGTAATGGAGTACTACTATGAACTCCTATCATTGATGAGCAAGGTAGGGGTGGAGGAGCGAGAAGAGGCGACTCAAGATCGATTTATCCATGGTCTTAACATCAACTTGAAGCACAAGGTGCAAGTGGAAGCATTCAGGGGAATTTCCTTGAATGAGGTGATCGGGTTTGCCGACACTTTTGAGAGGCAAAGTAAAGAGTTGGTTTCTAGCCGGGCTAAATGGGCGTCTAGCCAAACCGGAGGGACGGGGACTAGCAAGAGGAGCGCTCCCAGCAAGAAGGTGGAAAACACGGCTAATCCAAATACCCAAGGGAGACCGACCGTGAAGGCTTTACCGGGTACTCAACCTATTAAAGCTATAGCCCATATGGAAGACGTTCAATGTTTCAAGTGCAAGGGGTATGGCCATTATGCACGTGAGTGCCCAAACCAATGGGTAATGGTTATCGGGCAAGATGGTAGCGTGTATAGTGAGGAAGATGAAGAAGAAGGGGAGGGTGTGGGCACTAAAGAAGTGAGCCCGGACACCGACATAGCTTTTTCTAGTGGCGATGATGAAGATACACCCTTAAGGGCTATGGTTGTACTCTGAATGCTCAATGTACAACCCAACCTTGAGGAGCATAAGGAGCAAAGGTGCAACATCTTTCATATGAAGTGTAAGGTGAAGTCCAAGACGTGCTTGGTCATCATAGATGGAGGGAGTTGTACAAATGTGGTGTGTGACCGGTTGGTGGCCAAGTTGGGATTGTAGTTCCGAATCCATTGCTTTCACCCATTCGCAATGGCGGCACAACCTTCGGGTAGGATGGACAAATTGTAGACGTCTTTGTCTATCATTGATTGTAGTTCCGAATCCATTGCTTTCACTCATTCGCAATGATCGACATCCACCTGCGCCTCTGCAAAATTCCAGGGATCTAGTAATTGTTGTCCGAAGAGTGATCCATAGATTCTCCCAAACCATTGTATCTATCGGGCTCATGAGAGACCCTCCCACAGCGACGCACCACTACAACATTTGTAGTAGAAGTTGAAGTAACGGGAATTATTTGTACACTAAGTACTTGTTCTTTGTTAATGGAACTTGTGACAAAAGTTAGCTCTTCAAGAGCCACTTCACTGTTGGATTTATGATTCATTACAAAGTCTCAGAGACTATAGAATTCATAAGCTTTCGATCCTCTAGAGTAACCTATAAACAAACATACCTCCATCCTAGATTCCAGCTTAGTAGAATCCTTTTCCAATACATGAGCCGGACACACCCATACCTTGAGATGTTCTAGATTAGGCTTGCGTCCAGTCCACAACTCATAGGGAGTAGTAGGTACAGATTTTGATGGTAATTGTCTAATATATGACTCACAAAAAGTAAGGCATACCCCCAAAACGAAATTGGTAACCGTGCATAACTCCTCATCGATCGAACCATGTTTAACAAGGACTTATTCCTTCTTTAAGCTACGCCATTCTGCTGGGGCGTGCCCGGTGCAGTCAATTAGGATTCGATTCCCGCTACTGATAAGTAGTCCAAAAACTCGGCACTCAGGTATTTGCTTCCGCGATCAGATAGCAGGCTTTTGATACTCGTTCCATGATACGTCTCTACATAAGCCTTAAATTCCTTGAACTTGTTAAAAGATTCAGACTTGTAGCGCATCAAATAGACGTATCCGACTTTCGAGAAGTCATCAATAAAGGTGATGAAGTATCGAAAACCGCCTTTTGCCTCGGTTGACATTGGTCCACACACATCAGTATGAACGAGATCAAGTACTCCCTTGGCCCTATTTCCTTTTGCCCTAAAAGGTCTCTTGGTCATCTTGCCTTCTAAGCAGGATTCGCACGTTGAAAACGGCTCCTTCTCTAGACCTTTAATAAGGTCTTGGTCCATAAGAGAATGAATCCTTCTTTCGTTGGCATGACCAAGTCTAAGGGGCCATAGGTACGTTTCGTTCATTGAACTTGAAGGTTCTTTCATTTTCTTTGAAATTTTCGATGTTGTATTGAGTTCAGATTTACGTTCATTAAATTTTATAGAAGTGATTGTGTATAAATTATTTTCCATGATACCACGACAAATATAAGAACCATCTTTCTTAATAAGGCAATTGTCATAAAAAAAATCAAATATCCATCAAAAACCAATTTAGAAACTGAAATTAAATTTCTTCTAAAAGAAGATATCAACAAAACATTCTTCAAAATAAAAAATCTATCACTACTAAAACGTAAATAAATGTCTCCCACTGCAACGGCTGCCACTTTAGTAGCATCGCCCAGCAGGGCCTTGATGTCACCATCATATAGCCGCCTTGTCACCTACATTAAGTCAGGATCAAAACAAATATGATCAGTAGCTCCAGTGTTAATAACTCACGTATGAGTAGATGTTGAAGCCAAACATGACTCAACCACTAAAGCTTGGTGCATACCTGTTGCCTTGCCTTTTTTTATGACAGTCTGGCTTCCAATACCCCTTTTGTCCACACTTAAAGGACTTTCATGTTTGCTTCTTGTTGCCCTTTCTCTTCTTTACCTTAGCACCCTTAGCAGCAACCTGGTTCGTCACTTTCTTCTTTCCTGCGCCAGGCCTAGGGTCAGAGGAATGATGTGGCGAACTAACCATTGCTGACTTAGCTTGGATCATAAGATCCTTTGCTGACTGAGGTTCAGTCAATAATTCAGCCAAGGTGTAGTTCCTTTTGTTCATCTCAAAGTTGAGCTTGAACTGCTGAAAGCTAGGGGGAAGACTTTGAAGGATAATAGTCACTTGGGACTCGAGATCGATTGTCCCTCCCAAAACCTCAATTTGATTGAGTTGGCTCATCATCTCGAGGACATGGTCCCGCACAGATGTGCCTTCCTTCATAGTCTTCGCCATGATATTCCAAAAGGCTTAAGACTTAGCCGCTCGATTCTGAGTGCCAAAAAGATTGGTGAGATTTTGCATAATTCCGGCAGCAGTCGCCATGACAGCATGCTGATGTCTAAGTACTGATGCCATGGAGGCCAACATATAACACTTAGCCATCTCATTTGCCTTATGCCACCGCCTATGAGCATCTCGTAGGGCATGTGAGGCTGATAAGGCTCGTTTCAGGCATTGGTTTTTGGTGATATTACATGCTTTTTTGGGGAGATAATGCGCAAATTTAAGATTAAGTGTGCAGATGTTGGCTTGGTCAAGTAGATGCTGCAAATTGACCAAGCAGATGCAAAATGAACAGAAAATGAGTAAAAAGTGTCAAAAATCCACTAGGTCAGGGAGAATTATCAGGAGAGCAGGTGCGTGAAAATCTGCTGGACCTAGGAATGCACACAAATTACTCGGGGCGCTTAACTCCACCGCTTTCTTAGCTTAGTTTAGTTTAGTTGCTGATTTATTAGCTTAGTTCAATGGTTTCGACGGTGGAATTGACGACTCCAACGTTGGATCCTTGCTTTCTTTACCGCTTTTGAGACGATGTAGTTGGATCTCGAGTTTCATCGGAGGAATTGACGACTCCGCCATTGGATCTCGACCTATTTCTGGTTTTATGAAGCTTTGGTGTTTATTTTCATGTTGATGATGTTATTTACTCATGTTTCTTAGATGATTTTCGCAATTGGTGGCTTAGATGTTTAGATCCATGATGTTTACATGATTTCCAGTAGTTTAGAGGTTGAGAGCTAGTTATTCGCGTGCTCGATTTCTGAGATCTGTTAGTTTAGGTGATGCATGCAAGGTTAATTTGTGTATATTCCGCTTTCTGCTTGATCCAGGAGAGTAGATCTGGCAGTTCTAGCTTAAATTTCATGTTTACGTTTCGTATTCGATGTTGGATTATGGTGGATATGAATCTGTGTTGGTGGATCTGAAGTTCTATGTTTCTATTCTGCATGATTATGGCTGTTTACTATTCGATCTCGCATCTGCTAGACCCAGTAACGCAGATCTGTTAGTTTAGGCTTTAATTTCATGTTTAAATTTAGATCTGAGATTGCTCTGTTTTTATGGTGTTTAATGCTCTGTTTTGTTTTGTATTTCCCGTTGGATGCATGAAGAAGATGAAGTTTGATGGTAGTTAGAATCAAATCTGCTTTAGTTTGTTAGTTGCAGCTTTCTTGTCAGTAGCTATTTAGGAGAATCTGCTCTGTTGCTTTTCTTACGCTCTGCTGTCTGGCTGTTTTAGGAAACTTATTTGCTTGACCCAGGAAATTCGGTGAATGTTCCAAAGTTAAATTCAGTTTCAAATCATGCATGCATTTATATTTCAAGCAATTTCCATTCTCTGGACCCAGTAGATAGAATAGATTAGGTTTAAATTCCCAGGTCCAGTAGTTAAAACTCAGCCCTTAATGAATGCGTGGCAGCAGCCGACCACTTTTTCGTTTGTGTCGTAGAAACAATCTCGAGTAGGTCCCTAGTCTCTGTGGTTCGACCCCGGTCTTGCCACTTATACTTCGTAATATTTGTTGCATTAGTGGGAAAATTATAAATCTTGTTGAAAGGGGGAACACGTGCATACGACACACGTGAAAGGGGGAACACATGCATACGACACACGTGCAAAAATCCTCTCTTCAAATGGCGCCATTGCCGGGGAGAGCAGTTAGTGCAGTTAGTGTCAAGCATGTAAATAATCTGTTAGGTCCAAGAGTCTGTAGTTTTTTTTTAGGTTCTGTGTTTGTGTATGCATAACTGGTATAATAAATAGCAAAAGCCCCTTAGGGAGAGTAATTGAAGAGAGAATACATGCCAATTTGTGAACCCTTTTCTCTTAATAAATCAAAGTCAGTTGGATGAAGTAAGAACGATAGAAAAGCCTTAATTTAAACTAATTGTGAAGCCCCACTATAAGAGTGAGTTATAAGCCTAAACACTTTGAGCTAACATGTAAAAAGGGGGGCCGCCACTGAATGCTTAGGGAAAAGAGTCTGAAGGAGAAAAAAGAGGGTTTCTGGAGGTATAAGGTAGACGAAGTCCAGAAAATGAGGTATAAGCTGGACGAAGTCCAGGAAAATGAGGCATAAGCTGGACGAAGTCCACGGGAAAAATGGATATATATAGAAAAAGAAGAAAAAATAATATATAAAAATAAGGGCAGGAAGTAATCGCAACCTGACCCAGAAAATCAATAAGGAGAAGGAGTAGTAGGAAGGAGAAACTCTCATAACCCGACGCATCAGTGGTGTAACTTTGACTTTGGAGCGTTTCGATCCTAACATCCCTGGTGAGGAATGAGTGATCGAGCGAACCTAACTGCTGGGGAATCAATAGGCTATCTTGACGAACTGACAGACCGTTTAGGTAAAAGAGGGAAGGGGGAGGATTTGAAGACTGTAGACGATCGGATAGAACTTAAGCTTGTGGGGACGGTCGCCTAAAAGTTGAAACTAGTTCATGCTTATCTGTTGTGTTTTGTTTTTCTTTATGTGTTGTTTTCTTTTGTGAGTCTGTAGTTGTCTAAGTCTAGGTGTCAGTGCTCTGTTTATGTTTTGTTTGTGGAGTCGTTCTTGGGAACCGTGCATTGAAATTCACCTTATTTCTTTTTTCTTATCTTTTATGCTTGAGGACAAGCATGGTTTAAGTGTGAGCAGTTTGATAAGGCTAATTTCATACATAGGTCTAGGGGATAAATTCAAGGATTTACTGGGTCTAACACACGTTTTAAGCCAGGTGTGTGGAAGAATTTCGCCAGGCCCAGGAAAAGAAGAGGACAATCACATGTCCGAGGAAACTGGCGAAGAAGTGAGCATTATGGAGGAAAAATACAAGACGGGGGAAATCTCGGAGCCGAAGGGTAGAATGGAGATTTCTACGAAGGTTCTAGAAGATTAAGTCCGCGCCTATATAAAGGAGGAAGCATGCATTCTGGAGGGACCTTCTCGGTGGAGGTCTCATTAACAGTCTATGGCTGGAAGCTCACTTTTTCTTTTACACACTTAGGTTCTTTAGAGGGAATTTCTGGGGCTTTACTCTCACTTTTCGCTTTCTCGCATTTCAGTTGGGTTGTAACACCGTCCTGTCGAGGGTGAAGAAACAAGTTCCATTTTATTTTCTCGTATTTTGCGGATTTCATCGAGCTTCGCTGTTCGCAGCCCGGCCCTCTGTTTTTACTGAATATTTCTGTGTTTAATGCAAGTTTAATTTTCTGTCATGTCGTTGATGTTGATTTCTGATTTCATTTCTGTTATTATCTGGAGTTTGAGTTAGTTTACTTGTGTTGGATGCGTTTCGCAATTGTTCACTGAATCTGTGCAGAGTAGTGGTTGGATCGGGTTGATCAGAGTTTGTTGTTGGTTGAATCGGAGGTTTGAATTTGGTGTTGTAGCTGAGTTGAGTGGAATCATTTAAATTCGGAGTTGATCGGTTTAGATCTGTTAGATCGGAAGTTATGGAGTTGATTGAGGTTGTTGTTTGGTTCGGACCGCTTGAATCCGGAGTGGATTAAGCATCCGACGTGAATCCGAGCAGAGTTGGTTTAAATTTATGCCTATCCTTCGTGTTTTCATTTCATTCCGTCTAGTATATGTAGATCATTGTTATTTCCGGTTTGTTGCAAGTTTCCGACGACCCAACTTTTATATTCTGTTCGAATCTAGGTACGTGCTCTGTTTTCTTCATCTGCGTTTGTGAATCAGTTAAAAAAAATGCACGTCGTTGTTAGTTAGAATTTCAGTTTGTTATTTGCAGTCTTTCTGTCGTACTTGCTAATTCTGGAATTATGGTCCCCACTGTTTTATGCTTCCTGTCTGGTTCTATTAGGTAGCCATTTACACGGTCTAGGAAGGGAATTTAATATCCCGTAGTCTATATGATGTTTGATCTCAGCATCTTTACAGTTTCCTAGGTCTAGTGTTTACATTTCTTGCCTAGGTCTAGTAGTAGTTATACCTCAACCCAGTTTGCGTGGCAGCAACCGCCTTTGTCAAGAGTCTCTAAACGCTTTCTTACGTGTCCATCTTCGTGGGATCTACCCCTGCTTCTCTATATTAATCTATAGTATTCGGGTTGAGGGATCTTTCAAGGGGAGTTTTGTGTGTACAACGACAGAGTATTCCGTGTTCCATTGAGTTCCTAGACCAAGTGATCTAGTGGATTCATAGGACCTGGTAGCTCGACCTAGCATAACACATCGCATTTTCACAACACGAACACCCACATTATACAACACACACTAAAAATCCTACCTTCAAATGGCGCCGTTGCCGGGGACTATGGTGTTATCTACTTGATTTTGTTTCTATGACACTGTAAATAGCTTTCGGCTTTCTTAATTTTTATTTTTGATCGTTTTCTTTTGTCCAGGCATGACTTCTTATCCAATGTGTTTTCCAAGGTTGAAAAAAATCAAGGCTGAAGTGGAGAAGGAAAGCTCTCTGATTACATGTGGCTGAAAGAATGCCCATGGGGCCAGGGAGTTTTCTTGTTCTTTCAATTTTATGATTAATGGTTGCATATATGATCATTGGATACTTTAGAAGCTCATTTTGTAAATACTTTTAGTCGACTTTTAATTCTTGTAAATAGTTTTCTAAGAAAAAAATTCAAAAACATTTAAAAATAAAAAAATTAAAAAAAATAAATTAAAAAAATTAAAAAAAATAAATTAAAATATTTAAAAAAAATTAAAAATTAGAAAATTTCAAAAAGATTTTTAGTTTTTTTTTTAAATCCCTTTTTCTAATTAATTTTGTTTAAAAAAATTTTATTTTCAAAAAAAAGGGATAATTCGGAGTTACGCGTAATGGAAGAAACTCCACTACGCATGCTCCTTTTTATTGCCTAGCAGGTCAGTTTGCTAAGTACTCTTCGGGAATCTGCTGGGTCAGGTAGATAGGAAGGAATTTAAAAATTTTTGGATTGAACCAGTATACTCCCAAGAATACTTTAGCAAAAGTTGTACATAGTGTGAATATGTTTTTTCTGAAATTTCTTATTAAAATCCAAACAAAGAAAATAATTTAATCCCAAAAATATTTTCGTAATTCTAAGTAAATTTAGGAAAGAAGTTTATAAATGAAAAAAAAAATCATTTGGATCTTACATCCACTTGACCATTTTGCTTAAGAATTTCAAGTTTTAGTTTCGTAGGCCAGGAAGAGAGTACAAGGGACCTCCAAGGAATTCCAATGATGAAGCTCCCAATTCAGGAAATAAGGAAGACGACTACTTGACCCAGCAGAATGGCAAGTCAGAAACAGGGGAAATAGAGGATTCCGCCTAGCAGGGGGTGGCCAAATCTGCTCTACAAACTCCAAAACTGTCGATGTTGATGTACCAGCAAGAGAGCAAGGAATCCCCAAAGAAGATGCAACCTCCATGACCAGCAGGAGGACCAAGAAGGCAAGCACTACCAGCACCCCCAGGAAGGCTGACTCCAAAAGGAGCCAGAAGCAAAATTGAACCACCCCAAATGACCAAGTAATTTTTATTTTTCATTTTTTGTTTTTTAAAGATGTCTGCTATGCATGTTCTGTTTCTGTTATCGTGCATGCTTTGTTGTGTCTGTATATATGTATGTTTTGTGTGCCTTCTCCCACTTAGCCCAATTCTTGGTCTAAGTGTGAGAAGTTTTTGTTAATATAGCATGTGTTTGTTATTTGTGTTTTCTGTGTGTATCTTCTCCCACTTAGACCATTGCTTGGCCTAAGTGTGAGAAGATTGTTGTGTATATACGTTCTGTTAGTTGATGTTTGTGTCTTCTCCCACTTATCCCAATTTTTGGTATAAGTGTGAGAAGTTTGTGTTTTCTTTGTGTCTGTGATCTCTGTTTTGTTGTCTCCACTAACTGCCCTGTTTTCCACCCCATTGGGATTGCTTGGGGACAAGCATGAATGAAGTGGGAGAGGGAGAGCAGTTAGTGCAGTTAGTGTCAAGCATGTAAATAATCTGTTAGGTCCAAGAGTTTGTAGTTTTTTTTTAGGTTCTGTGTTTGTGTATGCATAACTGGTATAATAAATAGGAAAAGCTCCTTAGGGAGAGTAATTGAAGAGATAATACATGCCAATTTGTGAATCCTTTTCTCTTAATAAATCAAAGTCAGTTGGATGAAGTAAGAACGATAGAAAAGCCTTAATTTAAACTAACTGTGAAGCCCCACTATAAGAGTGAGTTATAAGCCTAAACACTTTGAGCTAACATGTAAAAAGGGGGGCCGCCACTGAATGCTTAGGGAAAAGAGTCTGAAGGAGAAAAAAGAGGGTTTCTGGAGGTATAAGCTAGACGAAGTCCAGAAAATGAGGTATAAGCTGGACGAAGTCCAGGAAAGGAGGTATAAGCTGGACGAAGTCCAGGGGAAAAATAAAATAAAATTCGGTGGTATAAGCTGGACGAAGTCCAGGGGATATGAAAAAAATATTTAAAAAAAGGAGGGGAAGAGAAGGAAAAGAAATCCAAGGGCAGGAAGCAATAGTAACCTGACCCAAGAATAAAGAAAATGGGACTTAGGTAGAAGAAACTCTCATAACCCGAAGCATCAGTGGTATGGCAAAATAAAGAGTGAATGATCCTAACATCCCTGGTGAGGAATGAGTGATCGAGCGAATTCAACAGATGGCAAGAATTAAGGCTATCCTGACGAACTGACAACTTGACTAGATAAAAGAAGGGAGGGGGAAGAATGTGAGGCTGTAAATACTTGGATTGACCTTAAACTTGTGGGGATGGCTGCTAGGAAAAATACCAGTCTATGCATTAATGTGTTTTTCTTTATCTTGTCGTTTTCTGTATGTGTGTTCTTGTTGCGTCTAGGTCTAGGAGATTTTTTTGTTTCCCGTTTTAGAGTCGGTAGTTGATAACCATGCATTGAAACTTGCCTTATTTCTTTTTCTTGTCTTTCATGCTTGAGGACAAGCATGGTTTAAGTGTGACAGTTTGATAAGGCTCGTTTCATGCATTGGTTTTTGGTGATATTACATGCTTTTTTGGGGAGACAATGCGCAAATTTGAGATTAAGTGTGTTGATATTGGCTTGTTCAAGTAGATGCTGCAAATTGACCGAGCAGATGCAAAATGAACAGAAAATGAGTAAAAAGTGTCAAAAATCCACTAGGTCAAGGAGAATTATCAGGAGAGCAGGTGCGTGAAAAATCTGTCGGACCTAGGAATGCACACAAATTACCCGAGGCGGGGAAAATGGAGCAGAAAAGGTGAAGAAAGGAGCAGATTTAAAAGATCATATTTTAAGGGTACAAACGTCAAATCATGAAGAGCATACCCTAGGGATTCGAGCTTGAAGCCTCCCTATATAAAGGGACCAACATGAATGAAGAAGGGGGGGTGCTTAACGCTATGGTAGTTAGGTAGGAAGTTCTCGGTAGCGTTTAACGCTACCATTCTCGTAGTTTAGGTAGGAAACTCTCATAGGCGCTCGCCACCGCTTTCTTAGCTTAGTTTAGTTTAGTTGCTGATTTCTTAGCTTAGTTCAATGGTTTCGATGGTGGAATTGACGACTCCGACGTTGGATCCTTGCTTTCTTTGCCGCTTTTGAGACGATGTAGTTGGAACTCGAGTTTCATCGGAGGAATTGATGACTCTGCCTTTGGATCTCGACCTATTTCTGGTTTTATGAAGCTTTAGTGTTTATTTTCATGTTGATGATGCTATTTACTCATGTTTCTTGGATGCTTTTCGCAATTGGTGGCTTAGATGTTTAGATCCATGATGTTTACATGATTTCCAGTAGTTTAGAGGTTGAGATCTAGTTATTCACGTGCTCGATTTCTGAGATCTGTTAGTTTAGGTGATGCATGCAAGGTTAATTTGTGATTATTCTGCTTTCTGCTTGATCCAGGAGAGTAGATCTGGCAGTTCTAGCTTAAATTTCATGTTTATGTTTCGTTTTCGATGTTGGATTGTGGTGGATCTGAATCTGTGTTGGTGGATCTGAAGTTCTCTGTTTCTATTCTTCATGATTATGGCTGTTTACTGTTCGATCTCGCATCTGCTAGACCTAGTAACGCAGATCTGTTAGTTTAGGCTTTAATTTCATGTTTAAATTTAGATCTGAGATTGCTCTGTTTTTATGGTGTTTAATGCTCTGTTTTGTTTTGTATTTCCCGTTGGATGCATGAAGAAGATGAAGTTTGATGGTAGTTAGAATCAAATCTGTTTTAGTTTGTTAGTTGCAGCTTTCTTGTCAGTAGCTATTTAGGGGAATCTGCTCTGTTGCTTTTCTTACGCTCTGCTGTCTGGCTGTTTTAGGAAACTTATTTGCTTGACCCAGGAAATTCGGTGAATGTTCCAAAGTTAAATTCAGTTTCGAATCATGCATGCATTTATATTTCAAGCAATTTCCATTCCCTGGACCCAGTAGATAGAATAGATTAGGTTTAAATTTCCAGGTCCAGTAGTTAAAACTTCGCCCTTAATGAATGCGTGGCAGCAGTCGACCACTTTTCCTTTGTGTCGTAGAAACAATCTCGAGTAGGTCCCTAGTCTCTGTGGTTCGACCCCGCTCTTGCCGCTTATACTTCGTAATATTTGTTGCATTAGTGGGAAAATTATTAATCTTGTTGAAAGGGGGAACACGTGCATACGACACACGTGCAAAAATCCTCTCTTCAGAGGCGTTAGCCGCTGGCACCGCGGGCTGTGGAGTAGTGAGCACAAACTTGTACTCATCTGTTGTGAGAACGATGTCCAAATTTTATTTCCATTTTATGTAATTTTGCCCTCGAGTTTGTTTTCTTTGAGAATTGCAGAAAGAGGATTAAGTGACATTGTGACGAATTAATTTGCACTGCCAAACATAAGATTTAACTATTTGTCATAAACTTATGTAAGATAATTGAGTAGATTAACTATAAAACATATCAAAATCTTACAACTGTAAAATTAAAATTTTGTACCCTCCATAAGAGGTCAATACGCATTAAAACTTTAACATTTTTACTGGTCACAACACCAACAAATAGTCCAGAGACCACATAATGGCATGGCCGCCTAATGTTGCCTAAGCAAAACCACCAGATTTAGCATTACAGAATTTTATTTCTACAACACACTCCATAACAATGCTCATGTGCTGATAACAAAATCAAGCTATCTCATAAATTATGTTTGAAAATCTGAATCTTGCAGTTTCTTAGGATTATTGTCCCCACATAATGGGTGGCGATAATATTATAGCTTAAATATTTGGTTATGGTTTTTCTTTAATTATCCTAATCCTTAAGACAGTAAAGACTTGATGAAAATTTTGTTGGTATTTAATTCACTGGATAATTAAAACTTTTATAATCTTTAGTATCTTATTTAAGGAAATTATATTAACATACTAAAATTTAATTCTTATTCATGTTTTCTATAAGATGTATGTAAAATAAATTGAATTATTTATATCTTTGACGAACATGAAAAATTAAATTTAAATTAATTCCTTATTCAAGATTATGACGAGAATAATTATATTATTTAATGTAATCTTACATATCTTTCCCAATTAGGATTCTAGATATATATTATTTAGGAAACTATTAAATTATTCTTGTCTATATCATCTAGGAATAAATAAAAGATACTTATTTCCATAGATATAGTTAATAATTAAAATATAGGTGGTGCTGCTCTCAGCCGATCGTCGCACAACATGGAGCTCGATTAGGGTTAGGGTTCCGCCTAGGTTTAGGGTTTTCCGGTGGACTCGCCAACCGCTCTACGTCGATCGTTGTTGCGGGGCTCGCCTGGGGTGTCGCGGTCTCAGCCGGCGGCGCACACGAACCCTTGCTTGTCTGCGTGTATCCCCGTGATCGCACCCCTCTTGCACCCACTATCGCGACTAAGTCGCCGGGGTAAGCTAGGGTTTCACGGTCTCTCCGACGATGCGTCCGAGCCCTTATTCGTTTGCGTGTCGCCCTGTGATCGCATTCCCATCTTGAATATACGTAGTGCGATCCGTCTCGATGCAAGCACCGACGGATCGCATGTCTCGAATATTCAAATAATTTAAGTTCTTTGATTCAATAGTTCTTGGGTTCATCATTCATATTAAATAACAAATAAAAACAAGAACATGCTTCACAATCAAATAACACATGCGTACATGAATTTTGTGAAATTTAAATCTAAATAATCAGAGCAAAAGACTAGCTCTGATACCAATTGAAGGGGTTGGCAGCGGAAGCGTGCATCAAATAAATTAGATAATGAAAGCGATATATTTAGCAAATTATTTAGACAAATTCTATTCGTTGAATTATCACATGTATCATGATCATAACTTGAATTAAACATGCTTTATATATAATTGAAACCTAAAACATGCTTTTTTACGGAGTAGGAATAATACCTTGATGATTCTCCAAAGAATCAAAGATTGCTCGCGACTTCTCCACGTGAAGCATCGAGTACTAGACCACAGATCTTCTGGCTAGTTACCGAACTGTATTCCGATATCATTGTGGGCTGATCTCACCGGGATACTAGGACTTGAATAAAGGAGACAGAAAAATCGATCTCACAATGAATAGCTGAAGGAGAAAAATCGTCCTCTTCAAAGTAGGGGAGGGGGACGAAAATTTTAGGAAAAATAATGTGTATTTTCTGTCTCATTTATTCTCCTATTTATATTAAGTTCATTTTGGTCCCAGACAAGGATCTATGGCCTCCCCCAATTAGCTTTTTACTAATTAAATTGAACCCAATTTAATATAATCTTATATTGGAATATTATGAGTAGCCACTACAGAAGTAATATTGCACTGCCCATCCAAATCTAAAATTATAAGTAATCCGAGTTTCCGTGTTGTTGTTCAAATCCCGTGCTTAAAATATAAATGTCCATTAATTAATTATTGTCTGCTATAGACTTAATTAATTAACATCTTATTAATCAAACTCCAACTAGCTAGGTTTCGAATAATAAAACCTTGTTTCGCGCTCCTCTTGAGTACATTATCAAATGAGACTCACCTCGCGCACGATTCACCATAATAGCAATCCTAGCACCGCTAGATATTAATCACCACTACCCAATATATCATGATTATTGGGTTGCGAAAAACCCGCACCATTTGATAAGTCAAAGCAATGCATAATCAATACCGCATGCTCAATGCTAACGTACATTGATTAAGAAGTAAACATTTATCAAGACCTCGTCTTTCAATAGATAGCATAAAGACTTGTCTCATTGTTAGATCCGTTCAGTGCTCTACCACACCAATGTCATCTTATTTCAGTAAGGCTTTGAAATATGCGGACTGACATTGCAACCCTTCACGATAGGTAGTCTAGGCCTATCTAGGTTCTGAAATTCTTAATTTTTTTTTGTTCATAACTGACCGTATTACCTTAAAGTGGACGTCGCCCACAACCGGTCTACTAAAACAAAGACATAGACTTTGTTAAGTTACTTATACATTTAAACATGCAATAAACATCCATTAAATGTAAAACATAACAATATTATGATAAAAATAATCTATTTTATTACTTGAAAAATAAAATAAGAGTTTTTACAGTATTCAATCACTCGAAAGGTGATTTCTAGTATACAAACTCTAACAATCTCCCATTTAACAAACATCTGAAAAGCTGTCAAAAGGTAAAGTAGGTGTAAAGCTACAAATCTGGATCTAAACACTAACTACTTCCTCTTCTACATCAAATCTGCTAACAACAGGACGTAATATGAAACTTAAACATTTAGAGAAAATAAACGACTGGAATTGGATCTAAAGAGTAAACTCAACTATGGCTACCACATCTAACCTACTTGATCAACTTAAAACAGGACATGAACAACATAAACCATAATTCATGCAATCTCAAAACACAAAGTCCAGATCTACGTAATCTAACAGGGATCCCCAAAATCCAACACAATCAAAAGCAAATGTAAGAATTGCAACGCAACAACAAGATTTCATCCTCCTACCTACCAATTGCGAAAAGCATCCAATCAAATTTCAGCAAAGCTGCTCGAAAAGTAAACCAACCGAGTTCAGCGAAAACATTCATGACTTAAACTTATTAACTTCCAACGTATTTAGCTCAAAACAGAAATAGCACGCGTAGAATGAACAGAGCAGTAGAATACTTCATAACATCATATGCGAATTAACAGATTCAGAAAAGGTTTCACCAACACGAAGTTCTAAACTAGGAGATACTTTAAAATGAAAATGTTTACGATAGAAATTTAAATCAATTAGTTCTTCACCCTTATCGGACGGTGGGACACAGACACGATGAACTTGAGAACACCACCACTACCAGACACAAAACCCCTCTGCCAAGTGTGTAGAACGAAGATCGGAGGAATGGTGAGTAAATTTTGAGCTTCCGAGACTCAACTCAGGAGAGAGCCGATGATAAGTGTTGCCTCAATCTTACTTCCCTTTCCTATTTATAGGGAGGCTTGAGGCTCAGATCCCTAGGGCAATCTCCTTCCCAAAGGTCGATTTTGTCCTTCCAATGAGGATCTTTAGAATATGCTCTATCTCCTTTCGCTGCTTCATCTTTTGCTCACTTGATCAGTTCGCAGCTCAGTGTAAAATTGCTCCATTTTCCTCCTTGATCCGCTGTCCGCCCTATTTCTTCACACATTTTCTGCTCTAGCAGATTCTCTACACACCTGGCTTAAAATCGCACGTTGGTCTACCAAAAACCACATAATTCACCCCAGAATATATGAATGAAAGGAGCCTTATCATATAACGATTTGGATTCATACTCATATTGCAAGTTGAACATGTAAAACACAACGAAATTAAATCTTACTTGTTGTGTTGTTTTCTTCGATTGACTGAATCCTGCAAGTTGAATCCACTACTATCGAGGTCCACGTGCAATCCAATCCGATGCAGGAACTATCCCAGGTACAATTGCTATGTAGAAAAAAGCTAGGAATTCTCTCTACAAAGCTTTACGTGTTTTCTATCTTATGACTCTCATGTTCTCTCTATTGTTGCGTTGTGTTTCTCATTCTCCACAATGAAGAATAAATAACCATTAAGTAGATGAAGAGTCACTAGGGCTCCATGAATGTTGAGCTTATGGACTAATATAATTGTTCCCAATTATAATTACTTAATCCATATTAATCTAATTCTAGCCCATTTCATTTCACTCTCATCACATCTCTAGTATGGAGTCGAATGACCTTGAGGAAGAGGAGTTTGGGTTCTCAAGGAACTACTTTTTAGCAAAAGAATTGTGCGGTTCTAGCAAGAAATCTGCGCGCAAAGTTTCTGACATCAATCTCGTCGATAAGCAGGTATGCTCAATCATTTTATCTCATCTTTATTAAATGACCTATACGATCATATTCAATTACTTTAATTGAATATAACCTTGCATTGGCCAATGATTTAATGGTCAAATAATATAGAGAATTTAATTGTTCTCTCAAAATTCTAATTGAGGAATGAATCTAATTCTTAGCTCAACTACCATTTTCATTTATCTTATGATGTACCCAAGACAGGTCTGTGTCTTAATCCTCCTTTGGGAGGCAAAGCGTTGGACAAGATCAAAGCACACCACTCAACAAACAAAATGTGTAATGACCTCAGATCGAAGGACTATTACATACTTCATGTACTAATAAACTGTAGACACTTAACAAAACAGTTTATCAGTATGTATACCAATACCAATACTCTTCGAAGTATACCATGTGTCCATCACGAGTATCTAATATCTCATAGTTGTGAGAACAACTACATTCTCGAAGAATGTGATGCAAACTGCATGCTAACCTATAACATATATCTCATTCTTGATGATCATTGGTTATGGTTGTTCAAGAATTATATTATATCATTAATGTCTCACACCTTAACGACAGTCATAATTTAAGGGAATAAATATTTAGAATAAAATCAAACATGTAAAACGATTATTCCAATAAGTGCACAGAACTCATAGAAAAATTTTCATAGAATGTGATCAAGTAATAATGTCTCAATACAAAATGTTTCTAAGACATATAAAACTTTAACTCCAACTAATTTAAAGCCATCTACCAACATGCTTAACACCTAAGCTCTCAAAGTGCTTGTTGTGTTTTGCTATACATTATGGTTTGGTGAAAGGGTCAGCCAAATTATCATCAGTAGGTACTCTTTCTAATTTTATGTCGTCTCTTTCAATTATTTCTCTGATCAGATGATATCTTCTGGGAACATGCTTGTTTCTGTTCGTAGCTCTGGGTTTTTTTGCTTGTGCGACAGCACCGGTGTTGTCACAGTACAAAGGTATTGCACTGTTGGCACTCAGAATGACACCTAGTTCTTTAACGAACTCTAACAAAGCAACAACTTCTTTAGAAGCTTTAGATGCAGCAATATACTCGGCTTCGGTGGTGGATCGGCAGTTGTACCTTGTTTAGAACTATTCCAACTCATTGCTCCACCATTAAGGATAAAAACATATCCAGACCGAGACTTACAATCGTCATGGTCTATGGTTGTCCACCATAGACTAAGAAATATTCTTTAGTCCTTTTAAGGTACTTAAGAATAGTCTTAACAGTTTTCCAATGTTCCTCACCGGGATTTTGTTGAAATCTGTCTGTCATGCTAAGCACATAGGCCACATCTGGCCTAGTGGATATCATGGCTTACATAATAGATCCTATAGCCGAAACATATGAGATCCTTTTCATGTTATCTCTTTCTTTGTCATTAGAAGGACAATCCTTCTTTGACAATACAATGTCATGTCTCATAGGAAGAAAACCTTTCTTGGAGTTCTCCATTGAGAAGCGTCTTAGCAACTTGTCTATGTAAGTGGATTGTGATAATCCTAACATCCTATTTGGTCTATCTCAAAAGATTTTAATTCCAAGGATATAGGAAGCATCACCCAGATCCTTCATCATAAAGAAACTAGACAACCACTCCTTCACGGATTGCATCATGGAATGATCGCTTCCCATAATCAAGATGTCATCAACATATATGATAAGGTAAACAATGTTTCCATTCTCGCAATTACTATAAACACATGGGTCCTCTTTGCTTCTGACAAAACCAAACGATTTGATTTTCTTGTCAAAATAAATATTCCAACTCCTCAAAGCTTGTTTAAGTCCATAAATGACTTCTTTAGCTTGCACACTGCATTTGGCCTTTCTTTCGATACAAAACCTTTTGGTTGTGTCATATAGACATCGCCTTCTAATTCTCCATTAAGAAATGCGGTTTTAACATCCATTTGCCAAGTGTCAAAATTGTAGTATGCAGCAATTGCAAGTAATATGCTAATGGACTTGATCTTAGCAACTGGCTAAAAGGTTTCATCATAGTCAATGCCTTCGTGTTGACTATAACCTTTTGCCATTAACCTAGCCTTGTAGGTTTGTACTTTGTCATCTGCATCTCTCTTCTTTTTGAAGATCCATTTGCAGCCTATGGGGTAAACCCCATCTGGCAAGTGAACTAGTTCCCAGACTAGATTGAAGTACATCGAGTCCATTTCAGATATTAAGGCTTCTAGCCACTTCTCTCGATCGGTGTTTGACACCGCCTCGGTATAGGTCTTAGGCTCATCATCATCCGAATCAACTTCACCATCTTGGTTCTCAACCATTAGATTCAGTCTCTCAGGTGCACGACGAATCCTTCAAGGCCTATTGAGTTGGTTTTTCTCGGGTTCAGGCTGTTCATTCTGTATGTGATAAGGTTCAGGAATATCACTATGATCTTCTTGAGGTGGAGGTGATGCAACTATTGCATCATCTTGTCTTTGATGCATCTCGTTGTCTTGAGGTGGTCCTTCGAGAGTCTCTCTAAGGTCATCTCTAAGAGTAATTCCCCTCCCAATAGATCATCAAAAACTCCACTGAGTTGTTGTCCAATCTAGTGGATAATACCTCATCCTCATTGTTATCTTGTGGTTTTTGAATTTCTTCAAGATCTACTATATTTTGACCTTGTTCCTTCGAGACATAACTGTCTTCAAGGAACGTCACATTCCTTGATGTTATCACCTTGTGATTTTTAGGACAATAGAAATCATATCCTTTAGTTTCTTTAGGATATCCCACAAAATAACATTTCTCACTTTTAGTTTCCAATTTATCAGTCATCATTTTCTTAAAAAAGCTGGACAACCCCAGGTCCGGATATGGTTAAGACTTGCTTTCTTGCCACACCATAACTCATATGGTGTTTTCTCGACTGATTTAGAAGGAACCCTATTCATAATGTAAGCAGCCGTTAGTAAGGCATGACCCCGAAGGAATAAAGGGAGAGTGGCGAAGCTCATCATGGATCGAACCATATCTAATAATGTTCGATTTCTCCTTTCATATACTCCATTCATTTGAGGTGTACCAGAAGGTGTCCAGTCCGACTATATTCCATGTGACTTCAAGTAATCAAGAAATTCTCTAAATACTTTTTCCAAGTTGTACCAGGAGGTGTCCCCTCCTCGATTTGATCGAAGAGTCTTAATACTTTTTCCAAGTTGTTTCTCAACTGCACACTTAAACTCTTTAAATTTCTCGAATATCTCAGATTTATGTTTCATAGGATACATATATCCATACCATGATAAATCATAAGTAAAAGTTATGAAGTACGAATAACCACCTCTTACTTGAGTTGGAAACGGTCCACACACATCTGTATGAATCAACTCTAGCAAATCCTTAGCACGTACCCCTTTCCCAGAAAATGGTTTACATGTCATTTTTCCTTTGAGATAGAATTCACAACCTTCATATGATTCTAAATCAAATGAAGTGAGATAGTCTAACTTTCTCAATCTTGCTATTCTTTTCTCATTAATATGACCAAGTCTACAATGCCAAAGATAAGTTGCATTATTCGTATTACATAGCTTAGGCCTTTTGTTTTGCACATTGAGAATATTTCATTTGTATTCAAGCATATATAATCCATTGTCAAGAGTGGCATTCCCATAAAACATTCCATTAAAAGAAATCAAGCATCTGTTGTTTGCAAAATGGAAGGAAAAACCTTCAATGTCTAACATCGGAATGGAAATAATATTCTTAGAAATAACTGGAACGAAATAACAATTGAACAATTCTAGTCTATATCCCGAGAGAAGATCCAATCTGTAAGTCCCCACGCATTCAGCAGCAACTCTTGCTCCTTCCCAACACACAAATCAACTTCCCCATGCCTCACTTTCCTGCAGTCACTTAAACCCTGCACATTATTACAAATGTGTGAACCACAAGCTGCATCTAATACCCAAGATTGTGAATTATTCATGGACATATTTATCTCAATGACAAACATACCTAGGCTCCCACTTTCTGCACCTAGTGCCTTGAATTTTGGGCAGTCTCTCTTCCAATGTCCCTTCTTATGATAGAAAAGACATTCATCCTTTGATAATTTCGACTTTCTCTTAGGCTCCACTCTTAGACTTTAGAACAACATCCTTAGATGCTTTCTTTTTCTGTTGTTGCTTATTCTTCCATTTGGAAGACTTCGCAGAAGAGCTCACCATGAGCACATATTTTACTTTAGCAGTGGAAGACTCATAAGTCTTAAGCATGTTGTGCAATTCTGGCAGCCCAACCTTCATGTTGTTCATGTTGAAATTCACAATGAAATTCTTAAAAGTGCTAGTAAAAGACTGAAGAATTAGATTTGTTGAGATATTTGCAGGGAGCAACATTCCAATCGATGCTAACCTCTCAATCAAACCAATCATTTTCAGCACATGCTCAAAAGTATCTCATACTCCATAGTTTGAGCTTGTGAAGCATACAAACTCTCCAAGTGCTTAAGCATTTCATATGGAAACATGTGCTCATGTTGTCTTTGGAGTTCCAAACTCATAGAAGACGGCATGACACATTGAGCATCAGATGCATTATCAACGTATTTTTGATGAGCTTCAACGTCAAACGTAGCAAACTCAGGAGATTCCTTATTGGGGATGACACCGATGGGTTTGTCCAAGACATACTCAACCTTGTCATGCCTTAGCACCAAGCGCAAACAACGGAGCCAATCCGTGAAATTTGACTCAGTCAACTTGTTTGTTTCCATCAAACATTTGTAAGCCAAGTTTGACATTTTATCTGAACAGAAAAATACAATGAAAAGCAAATAAGAAAAACGTACAAAGATAACATTCGTATCACTAACCAAACAAGGGCTTATTGTATTGATTAGCTCCCACTAATTTTAACATATATTATGTCCCCAAACATAAAATACGAATTTATATCAAATATAAATTTTAGTGGTCCAAGATCCAAGTCTATATTATTGCAGCCCCCCCTGCTCTGGCTGATCACTACAATAATATCACAAGGTAGGCCTCCAAGCCAATTGCAACAACTATTTTTGCAATTTTTGGTTTATTAATTCAATTAATATGCATCCATAAACTATTTAGGTCGCTTTGGCGTCACTAAACAATTTAAGCAAGTCAATCCCATCACACGATACCAACCATGCATCTATGAATGAGCCTAGGCCTTGTGGATTTAGAGTAAATGCTTTGGCATAAAACTCGTGGTCGAAAAAGGCTAGGAACATCAAAAAATTATGATGGACGATGCGTTTGTTTCAAAAACAAGACTTATATTTTATGGGGAAAAAGTGTGATACTAGTTATGTGAATATAATATCCAATATTAAAATTCAAACAATTACTGGGGTGGCCTACCCAGACATAGTACAACACGGACTACAAATACTGGGCGCCACCTACCTAAACATAGTATAACACAGACTACACATACTGGGCGCCACCTACCCAAACATAGTATAACACGGACTACACATACTGAGCGCCGCCTACCCAGACATAGTATAACACGGTCTCTAACTACTATAGTCAAATAATGATAAGGGTTTGTTTGATGGCCCCGTTAAGAAAAGGGCTACTAAGAAATTAATCAAGAAAATTGACCAAGAAACTATTTTCTTACTTGGGCATCTGTTACAAAAGAAAAAAGAAGATGAAAACGTGATGGGTTGTTTCATAGTCCCACCGAATTACATTTTTACACTTTATTTATTGTTAATATTTCATCAATTTGTTTTGCCAAAAAAATAGTACTCTCATCTCCTTCGACGACCACCTCAAATCTCACTTTTCACACCCCTTCCTTTTTCAGAACATTTCAACAACGCGAACTAATCAAAAAATTGCTCATCTTTTTAACATTTCATGAGAAGAAACAAACAAAAAATGCTCATTAGACCAGAAAAGAGCAAAACAAGAACAAATAATTTTAACCAAGAATTCTAATTTGTTTCAATATGCACTTAATGTTAGAATATGGAAATCAAATCATATAGGAATCAAATCATGTAACTAAGGAAATGATCATGTAATTAATGTATAATTGATAGCACCAAAGTTAGGAGATTTTTACCACATGTAATTAGGGTAATCCTCTATATTAAGAGGATTGCACCATTGATGAAATACAACAGAAAAAAGATCTCCACCAATGTCTCCTACTTCTTCCTCTCGGTTACCCAATTAAAACATGGTACCAGAGCAGGTTAAGTAATAGGGACTCAGATTTTAACATCATCATCGCCCAAAAATACCAATCTCAAACCCAGGCCAAGAGGTAGAAATCCTGCAATTATCAGAACAAAGAAACGATGTCAGAATCAGACAACGAAGAAAAGAAGTCGGTGGTATATGTCCCCGACGACATCATAATGAAATTTGCAGAGTTCCTCCGAAGCCTCCAAACCATGCCAATCACCCCACGACCGACGACGGCGAGCGCAGACAACCTCGGTGAAATAGTCATCTCAACCAAGTTATCGGGAGACAACTATCCACTGTGGGCAAACCTGATCAAACGGGTGATTGGGGGAAAAGGCTTAACTTCCCACATCGATAAGGGTTCGGAACCTCCCGCAGAAACTGATCCCAGCCACGAAACATGGCAAAAATTGGATCACTGCGTGTTCGGGTGGATCATCAACAACATGGAACCCGAACTCGTGAATGAGGTATCACAATACCCAACTGCTCGAGAACTTTGGGAGGGACTAGCAGTGACATACGGCAGCGGAGGGGACTCACTCCAAGTATACGACCTGCACCGAAAAGCAAGCAACATCAAACAAGGGGAATTAACTCTCGAACAACTGTGGAACCGACTCCAAAGCATTTGGATGTCGATTGATAGAAAGAAGCCAAATCCGATGAAGGATCCGGAAGACATCACGATCTACAACCGAGAAAGACAAGAAACCAGACTCTTCCAATTTCTAATGGCACTCAATGACGGACACGAAGGGACCCGAAGAGAGATTCTCAAAAGGGAACCCCTGCCTTCAGTCCGGGACGCCTACGCGACCGTCCGACGAGAAGCGACGAACGACGGAGTCCTCAGACCCCAGGTCACCGATGGAAGAGACATCCAAACCAGCAGCGGAATTGGGATCAGACTTGCATCTCGTGGAGGAGGACGGCCGGGGCAGACCCCGATCCGAGGCGAGGATCGTCGAAACGATGAGGATCGAAACTGACTTGTGTCCGACTTGTGTGTGGTCATTGTGGGGGAGAAAACACACCAAAGATCAGTGCTTTCTCCTCGTCAGCTATCCCGATTGGTGGGATGAAATGAAGAAACGGAGGGCGTCGAGAAATTGGTCAAACAGGGGAAACAGAAACACTCCGACAGCGGGGGGACCGGGCTACCGGTACCGCGAATGCAGCAGGCAGCACCAGAGCCACCACCACCGGAAGGTGCGAAACCGCAGTATCAGAAAATACAGCGGCGGCGCAAATCGGAGACGAAATCACGAGCGCTAGGGTGTTGGCAGGTAATGGGGGGTTTGATCCTAAATTAAACCCCTCATCTTCTCATTTCATGCAATTTAGTCCTCCCAAATCCGAAAAATATATGTGCTTACCCTCATCTCCTCATTTAATGCAATTGAGTCCCCCCAAATCCGAAAAATATCAGAAAATACCCCATTCTCTATTTTTGCGGTCCCCAGATAATCCTAAATCAGAAATCGACCCCATATATTCTCACATTGTTGGAAAGAGACCCCCAGACTCTAGAAAATTAGAATTTGAGCCTGAAATTAATTGCAAAAATAGATTCCAAGTCCTTGAGAATATGTCTACAGCATGTAGTATGTCCGAATCCTCAAATAAGGATAAGGACTGGATTTTTGATTGTGGGGCGACCGATACTATGTCTTTTGATAGGTCTGATTTCACTGGGATGTCTAAACCTCACAAAAAATACGTCCAAACTGCCAATGGGGAATTACTTACTGTCCAGGGAACGGGAACCATTCATATTTCACCCGCTCTAATAATTTCGAACTGCCTATATGTGCCAACCTTGTCCCATAAATTATTGGCAGTCAGTCATGTCATGAAAGAACTTAATTGCACCTTATTAATGCAACCATCTTTTTGCATGTTACAGGATATTCAGACGGGGATGATTGTTGGGCGTGGCACTGAGCGACGTGGTCTCTACTATGTGGATGAGGTAGCTCAACAGAGTATCGCGATGCTGACTCACGGATCCACAGACAGACAGGCTTGGCTATGGCATCGACGATTAGGACACCCGTCACTAGGTTATCTTAAAGTTTTGTTCCCCCATTTTGATAAAATTACTCGTATGGATTGTGATACATGTTTTTTGGCTAAGAGTCATCGACATTCTTTTAAGTCTAATAATACCCGTGTGGACCAAGTTTTTTCCCTTATTCATTCTGATGTGTGGAGACCAGCTCCTGTTACGGGCGGTCAAGGGTTTTGATATTTTATACTTTTTATTGATGACTGTTCTCGCATGACATGGATCTATTTCTTGAAATCTAAGTCAGAAGTCTTTGATAAATTTGTATTATTCTACACTTTCGTTCAAACCCAATATAAGAAAAATATCCAAATCCTTAGATCTGATAATGGGGGGGAATATGTCAATGCCCAAATGCAACCCTCACAAACTAGAACAAAACGGGGTAGCAGAACGAAAGAATAGGAAACTCCTTGAAATGACCAGAGCCCACCTTATAGAATCTAAAGTCCCCAAATCCTTTTGGCCCGAAGCCTTGGCCACCTCGGTCTAGACCCTAAACCGTCTACCCACTCAAGGACTCAACAAGAAATCTCCTATCCAAGTTTTCTCTAACCATACACAAATACCACTCACACTCACCCTTGAACCAAAAATCTTCGGATGCTCTACCTTCATTCACATACCCAAACACGAGAGATCCAAGTTCTCCCCTTGCGCTGTAAAAGGTGTCTTCCTAGGATATATGCCCAACAACAAAAGGGTTACCGGTGCTACGACCCCAAAACCAAACGCATGTTTATCACAATGAACTGTGACTTCGTAGAGAATGAGTATTTCTATCACCAACTTAGCGGTCAGGGGGAGGGAAATCAATCTACAGAAACCATGAGTGACCCGCTAAGTTTGTTTCCAAGCGTCCCTACCAGCCCTAAGCCAAGTCCCGGTCTCGATGTGGGTCCAACAGAGAAGGTTAGCTTTAACACAGAGCAAGCCTTAAACACAGAGTCAGAGGCCACTGAACCTAGTGACGAGCTCACAGTCGCCTCGACTGATAATCCTGAGGTAAGCAACTCTAATCCAAGTGAATCAACTGTTATTGAGACTGACCTTGAGCATAGAGAGGAGACCATCCAAGTTGAACCAGACACATCAGTACAGCATGTTCTTCCCCCACGGAGTAATAGAGGAGTGCCCCCAAAAAGATACTCCCCGGATTGGAAGGGAAGAAAAGCTCGCTACCCCATTGCCTACTCCATGACTGCCCAGATGACTAAAATGGCACGAGCATTTGAAGCTGTCATATATGAGGATGAAATACCACACTCAGTAGAGGAAGCAATGAAGCACAAACACTGGAGAGAAGCCATGAAGAAAGAAACGGATGCTCTTCTCAAGAACAATACATGGGAGAAATGCGTACTACCAGAAGGGAAACGACCAGTCGGATGCAGATGGATATTCACCATAAAAAGACGAGTTGATGGTTCCATTGAGAGATACAAGGCAAGGCTGGTCGCAAAAGGCTACACTCAGACGTATGGGATTGACTACGACGAGACTTTCTCACCGGTGGCTAAAATGAGCACAGTAAGAATTCTACTGGCCGTTGCAGCAAATCAAAACTGGCCTCTACATCAACTTAACGTTACTAATGCTTTCTTGCATGGAGAACTGAAAAAGGAGGAAGAAGTATACATGGAGGTCCCACCTAGTTATTCTGGTGAATTCGGCCCAAGAGAAGTATGTCGCCTAAAGAAGACGTTGTACGGTCTGAAACAGTCACCTAGAGTATGGTTTGGAAGGTTCAGCCAGGCAATGCAGAAGTATGGATATCAGCAAAGCAACTCAGATCATACTCTTTTCCTCAAGAAAGAAGGTGACAACATAACTTGTCTCCTAATCTATGTGGATGATATGATAATCACAGGAAATGACACAGCAGAAATCAAGAAGCTACAGGAAAATCTCTCCCTAGAATTTGAGATGAAGGACCTAGGAGTCTTAAAGTACTTTCTGGGAATTGAGGTTCTTCGATTAAAAGGAGGGATATTTCTGCGACAGAAGAAGTACGTCCTCGACCTACTAACAGAGACAGGGCTACTAGAATGCAAGCCAGCAGAGACACCAATGGTACAGAACCATGGTTTGAAGATAGAGGAAGAGGCGAAATCAGCAGACAGAGAACGCTACCAGCGCTTGGTGGGAAAGTTGATCTATTTAGCTCATACCAGGCCAGATATTGCATACGCCGTTGGAGTGGTAAGTCAATTCATGCACAAGCCGCAAGAACAGCACATGAATGCTGTGATAAGGATAGTGAGATATCTTAAAGGGACAGTTGGTTACGGAGTCTTGCTAAAAAGAGAAGGACAATTGAAAGTCTCAGGCTACACCGATGCTGACTGGGCAAGCAATCCAATCGATCGAAAATCCACTCCAACGGCGCCGGATACTTCATGTTCATAGGGGACAACCTCGTCATTTAGAGGAGTAAAAAGCATAAAGTAGTCGCACTCTCTAGTGCCGAAGCTGAGTTTCGAGGGGCAAAAAGTGGAATAACTGAAATTCTGTGGATACGGAGACTCCTGACAGAAATAGGCTTCCCACATGCTCAGAAGAGTCAACTGTTCTGTGACAACAAGGCAGCGATCAGCATAGCCGAAAATCCAGTCCAACACGACCGAACAAAGCATGTGGAGATTGATCGTCACTTCATCAAGGAAAAGATAGAGAAGGGTATTATTGAGTTGCCCTTTGTCCGCTCAGAAGATCAACTTGCTGATATCCTAACCAAAGCTGTCCACCCAAAGGTGTTTGAAGAAGTAATAGGCAAGCTAAGTATCGGAGATGTCGTCACTTAGCTTGAGGGGGAGTGTTAGAATATGGAAATCAAATCATATGGGAATCAAATCATGTAACTAAGGAAATGATCATGTAATTAATGTATAATTGATAGCACCAAAATTAGGAGATTCTTACCATATGTAATTAGGGTAATCCTCTATATTAAGAGGATTACACCATTGATGAAATACAACAGAAAAAAGATCTCTACCAATGTCTCCTACTTCTTCCTCTCGATCACCCAATTAAAACACTTAACACCATAGATTTTCTCTAGCTATAAACAAAAGCAACGTCCCTGTACCAAATCTTTCATAAACCCCATCAAATATTACATGTTATTCCAATCTAAATTTCATCACATTCTCATGAACAGTCCCCATCCACAAAAAACATTACTTAACCCATAAAATGAAGGGCACGATTTCGCTCTTCATTCGAAATCCGGCGAGTTTTTCGTCGGAAGATATTGGATGAAGTTTCCTATTTCAAATAGATCATCACTCACAAATTCGTCTATATCAATTGACATCGGCAGATTTTCTTCTTCTCGAATCGGAGGTGGTCCATCTGGCGGCGGCGCTCGAATCAATTTAGTTCCATATGAAACTGTATCGATGCCTCCACAGTTCGTTCTTCACCCGAGGATCGACAAGGATTTCCTCCGACCAATTACTTTATCGACCACCAGCAATTCGGGAGAGAAGAAAGGGTAAGGAGTTGAATTGAGTGGATGGCATTGATGGAAAAAAATCTTTTCTGAACAGACGTGCGGATGAAAAGAGGCCGAAAAGGTAAAGGGCGTACATGCTGCCGTAGTAATTTGAAAAAATTTCTGTCTATCAAACATAGGAGTTTTACCAGATAACAAGGCATATGTAAGCATAAATCAAATAGCATGCTCACAAAATAATTCTAAATTAATATAAATTGTAATTTATCAATCTAATTGATAATCAACAATTAAAATAAACAGCCCAACTGCTTGATTATTTCAAAAGTGTAGCCCAACTGATTTTAAAACCGAGCCAGTCATGTTACTTCAATCTTGGCCAATATTTGCAAACGCCACTGACATCTATTGCGAAGAATCAGATTCAGATGTAGTGAAAAAACGGCGAATTTCGAGCATGAAATTCAAACCCAGGTTCAAAACCCTTTCCGTTTAATTTCTTTCGAGAAAAATTGAAAACTGATTTGAGGTTAAAGTCTCAAATATGCTTTGGAGTAAAACAATATTCATTGCCTGCACCATTTTGGAACAATCTAATTCAAAATTAATTGCGAAAACAGTTCAAAACTTACAGAACCAATTGCGCAGCTTTTAATTTTTGTATAGCCGATTTCCTTTCACTCTCTTCACATCTCTAGTATGGAGTCGAAGGAACTAGAATTGTGCGGTTCTAGCAAGAAATCAGCGCGCAAAGTTTGTGTGTCTTTTAATGCCGATCCTGTAGGAATTAAGAGAAGTATATGCTAAACTTGAGTTGAAGCACGAGAAAGAGATCAATAATCTGGTAAACACTTACCGGAAATCATATGCAGAATGGGTTTTGTCTTGAGCGGGCTGCAGCGCAATACCAAACACGTATCCTATCCCACTCACAGTACATAAGGCAGAGCACACCCACAATGGTTGTAGGCTACCCATAGCTCCTCTGTCACATCATCACTACTAAAAACTACTCATGCCACGGACAAGCAATAAACAAAATTATAAAAAATAAATAATTAATAATCACACAAAATACAGAATTAAATTTACGACATATATACGGAAAAATTCAATTATAATAGTGGTAAAATTTTAAAAAAATACATTAATTAAAATTTTTTTACATTAATTTAAAAAAACCCCTCTTCCACACACGAGCCCCCGCCTCCGCCTCACTCCTCGTGGCCGTCGCCGTCGCCGTCGCTATCCGAGACCCCACCTCTGCGGCATCTGAGCCCGCATAATTTTGCACAATATCAAGTGCTCAAAGAACCTCTGCGGCATCTGAGCCCGCATAATTTTGCACAATATCAAGTGCTCAAAGAGGCAAGCGTCTACGACGAAAGATTATCAATATCTAAAAATAGAGTTAATATCATATCCAAAATAAATAACCAAGAAGAATAAAAAATTGGGCAACTTGAAGTAAATAAGACAAAAAATTCAGATGGAATAACTGATGAAAAATCTTCTTACAGACTGCAATCACTGAGTACATATAGCCAAATGTGTCACCCTTCCTAAGCATGCTCCGGCCAGCAAGAAACGAGGATAAAAATAACTGAGCTTCTCGCAGCCGCTGCTTGCAAATTCTGAAGAAATTGAAAGTGAATCAAGGATGAGCAGAAACGAGTATACCAGTATATGACCAGGACAACAATTGCATAAAATTTCTCTACTAATGAAGGTTGTAGCATTTTGGTCCCAATAAACGCAAGAGTGAATGAGTGATCTGGTAAATAAATTCTCAGAGGTATAAACGCAAGATGCAAAAAGGAATCATAACAGGAACATTTTTACTCAGAATTGGAAGAAAAGAAGTAACCCCACTATAGTAGTATTAGATTTTCACAGAAACAGAAAAGAAACATTGACATAAATATATTGTTTCAAGGTAACAGAACAAACAACAGGTATGGGGGTGAGTTGTTAAGTACCCCAATCAGAAACAAAATTGTCAACCCTCATGCCACTTCTTTGAAAACTTATACATTGTAGATCAGAACACCTCCGTACTTGGTAATTCTATCCTAGGCTTCAGTATCAAAAAATGATGGAATGGAAACCTGTAAGAGGAGAAAGCTGGCATACCTGCCAAGAAAATATCTATACTGCCGCATGAAACCGGGTGTTTGGCGATTAGATAAATCATGTATTTTAAGGAATTTAATTGAGGGCTCTTGTTCTTCCTCCTTCCACTCACTTCCCGGCTCCGGGGTTTCTTGAGAACTAATACTACTTCCACCTTTAGAGGATGATGCAATTTCATCACAGTAATGTAGCATATCTGGAGGAACAGAGTAGCCGTTGTGAAGCATCATCCACCGGTAGCTGTTCAGCAGTCACACCAGCACATGGTTTTACGATACCCTCAATGAAATGATCTGGAGGATTGACACGATCAGGTACATGGATTCCAAAGATTCCAAAGTATTCTTCTACTTTCTTCACCCATCCATTAAGACCACCTTTGGCCAAAAGTACTAAATCATCGAACATTTGGTACAATGTGTAGCTGAAGCAGGAAAACAAAGTTATCTTACTTTACTCTCTCTCTTTACTTTAACTATTTATTATCATTTTTTCAAAACGAAACCCCTCTACTACAGTGGGACGGAGGGAGTAACACTTAATAGCATAAATATGCTGAACACAAAATGTGTGTGAGAGCTCCAAGGATTTTAAATATTTAACCATAAGAGATTCTTCACTTGGTGTGCATGCATTATGTCATAATGAGATTTCAGGTTGAAATGTGGGTGAACTCAATGAATTTGGAATCCCAGGTTTCATATTTAGCTCATCTTGCACTCTTGTCAATTGATGGTATAATCTATGTCTTTTCAAACCGCATTTTCTAATGACTCTCTAGTAAAATTTCCCAGATTCTTGTTAGCCTTTCTGATTTTCTCTCATAGCCTTCGAACAATTTAAAATACTTGAGTTACCTCAAGTTTACCCACGACAAAGACAGCGCCTAGTGCAGTTGAAAGATGATAGGGCATTGGCAATCATGTATCTACAAACTAAGAAACATGCAGACATTAAAAATAATTCAATGATATGATACTTCACTATAGATAAGTTAAATTAGTGTAATTGGTCCATATATTTTGCAACACATCAGACTTGAGCTAGATGCCATTTAGTCAAAAGATACTGAAATTTAATGCAGTTAGGATTCTATCACCAAGGTAAAACTTGCATGATATATAACTTTTTTGTTGTAATGCATCCAGGGAGGGAAGCAGTAAATAACCATTAGGAGTTACCTGGGCTGGTGAAGAACCATGCAGATGTTTACTCCTTCAATAGCCTCACGTTTAAGGGCTCTAATGAGTAAGTTGGAAGACGAACTGTCTAAACCAGATGTCGGCTCATCCAAGATTAGCTAGCAGAGAAGGTTCCACGACCATTTCTAGACCTACATTTACTCCTTTTCTCTGGCCTCCAGATATATCTCGCTTCTCAACAGTTCCAACTAGAGAATCTCTTATTGCCTGTATCCAAGGGCCTCGATCACTCTCTCAATAACAAGAACCTTATCAGCCTTCGGCATGTGTGCAGAAAGCCTTCATTGTGTTCAAATCCAGCAATGAGTTCAACAACATCAATGCACCAGAAATGGCATTAAAAGAATGTTAAGAGCCCCAAAACAGAAACAATTTGCATACCAAGTCATACTAGGACTTGAAATAAATAAAATTTTACTTATTTGAATACATTTAGCATAAGTTATTAGTTACAGTCTGGAAAAATTCAAGAACCATATCATGTTAAATACTTAAAAAAATTATTTTATACATAGTCCATCGATAACCAACTGCGGACTATATACAGTTAGCATGAATTCATTCGTGTGTAGTTTCTTGCCATAAGATGAGAAAGCCAACGAAAAAATAGCATGCAAATAAAGGACTTTAGATATCCAACTCAATTCATGATGAGCAACACACACAATTTACAATCGTATCCCTAGAGCATCACAAGACAAAATGATAGCCAAATTAGACCGTCTTAACAATCACCTTGAAAAGCTTACGACATAAATAGACCGAAAAACAAATTATAGGAATCAGCTCAGTGAGAAATCTTGAATTTGTGAAGAAAATTTCTTTAATCTCATATATTAGGCTATGGAATGATGGTAATTGCTCCACTTGAATTATAACTAACAAACCTGCTCCGAGCACTGAACCCGAGATTTTCTTCTACTGTCAAATTCCCATGAACAATGTCATCTTGTGGGACAAAGCCCACAATTTTCTTGTAGCAACGAATGGAATCAGGCTTTCCATCTATGAGAATTGAACCAGAAATATGGCATCCCCTTAATTTTCCCGCCACAGCAGAAAGAAATGTTGTTTTCCCTGCTCCTGATGGACCCATAACAGCAGATATTCGTCCTGGTAAAATTTTTCCAGTCACACGCCTCATCAGATGTTTATGTTTGTTTCTCAGAGTTATAGTAAGTTCTTTAAAAGCAAGCTCAATGGTAGGCCTCGTCTTCATATCTGTCTCAGTTGCCATTGAAATCACACCAGAGAAGGTTAAGTTTTGTTGCATTTGTTCCATAGCTTTCTCCTTTTCAAGCTGACCATACGCGTACTTAAATATTTGGCTCGTAGTGTGAAACTGTTTGGCCTTTGGCACTTGCTTCTTAATGATCCTATCTCCGATAGCCATGTCAAAGCCAGAGTTAGAATCTAGATCGCTATCAATTGACTGTACCATCTTAGTGAGATTGCCTGCTTCCTTTTTTGCATTATGAACACCAGTTGTTGGTTTATTTGAGCTAGCTGGAACTGGTGCATCGTCTTTATTGCGTGACAGCTGTTTCTGCAAGCCTATAGCTCCCTTTTATCTTGCTGCATCTTTTGCAACTTGCCACTTTTCTCTTGCATGTGCAGTTTAGCGGGCACTTTTAATTGCTCTCTCTCTGGATTTGGCCATTCTTTCATAACGAGTTGTAAGGACTTGATTGGAGCAATTGTAGAACACTATTAACAACAAGCTCAATGCACCCTGAATGTGGATATCAGATAAAACCTTAGCAAGGAAATTAGATCGATTGTCATCTCCTTTAATGATTATTCTAGGAAGGGGCAGGGGCACAGACATAAATATGAGTGGTCAATCAAGATCTAATGCTAAATAATCCACTTACAATTAGCATAAACCCATAGGCATGCAAGTTCGGTGTGTTAGAATTCGGGTTGCAGGTACTCAACTTGAAGCAAACTGCAAATAATTAAGACAATATTAGACGGAGAAACAAATTCAGCTACAGACTATATGAGCCAGCATTGATGGTACAAAGGAGAAATGTCAATCTGGACAAACCTAATAATATGAAAGTCTAGTAAGCCTAAAAACTACCCTAAGAGTCAGCAATTTATCCAGGGAGAGGATTACATGCAAAAGAACAAACTATCCATTTTTTTGATGAGTTAGTTACTCAGTACAAGCACCACATGCCACATATGAAAGAGGGTGGATGTGGTAATGCCTGAGGTCAAACTAGATAATAACAATCTATTAACATAATAATCTGGACACTAAGATAGATATGAACAAATTAAATATTTAGCTATTCTAAAAATATCTACACTTTTAAATATAAAAGATCGAGGTCAGTTCTTCTAGGAAACCACTAATGAGCGTTTGAAGATTACCTGTTTCTTCAGTAGAGCCTTGCATGCAGTAATGTCTGGAGTTAAAAAAAAAAAATGAATGTTACTACAGTGATGCGTATTTTCAAGTATAACGAATAACTGCCTGCTAAAAGGTGCAAGAGAACTTCTTCTTGATGGTGCACATACCCTCTGCTACAATGGATCACTTGGATTGTACTTGGACAGGAAGATCCTGCTGAACAAAATATGTCATCACTACCTCCTACACCTGCCCATACATCAGCTCCACCGCATGAATGAGTTGTGCTACCAGGAGGTAATTGCTTACCACCGAAAATGTCAAGACTGATTATAGAAATAACAACATTGATAGTGAGCTCAAAATGAACTTACGGTTCACATACACCGGTTGATTGGTTGATCTGCGCGCGCGGGCAATATGAGCCTAGTGGACAAGCTTCAATATAAGAAAAGCAAAGTAAAATATGAGTTAGTTGCAAGAACTTCACTCATTCAACAACTTTATATGACTCATTAAATGCTTCGAATTGTGCGAGATACATACAAAATAGATCTATCAAAGAAACTTGAGGACTTTTTATCAGGGTACAATCAGTCAATCACATAAATGTATGAGATTTGAAAGCACTTGCTAAAACAATCATTACGAACTTAGGTATGCACTATTTGATGTTTGCATGAATATTCGAGAGTAGTAGATAACAATACAAAGCCAACAGATAATAAAATACAAACGAGCTCAAATGCCAGAAGCTACAGTATAGATTTCAGCAAATGACAATTATTGATCCATCTTCTATTGGCTGATCTCATGTATAAGCTTCTGAAGGGCGTCGCTCGAAACAGGAATATACAAGCAGTCTTCGCCATCTGAGTTTCTTCTCGTCTTCACCAATTCATGATCCTTGAATTCTGTGAGATGAGCATTTAGAGTAATTTGGCTACTCACTAGAAAACGCTCTCGACATACTGTGTATAAATTGTTCAATGGCATTCCTGCAAGAAAAAGAATTATACAGTTGCAAAGGCATGTCAATTTTTCACAGTAAAACTTAGTTACTTGCCTTCTCCATCAGGATTAGCTAGCTGATGGTCAGCAACAACTTTGAACACATTTTGAGCATTTGGTGTCTATAGAACAGTAAAATATAGAGACATAATGGAGAAGAAGGTAGTAGTGTATATATCATTAGTAAACATAGGCCACATATATATAGTACAAGAAACTAAGCTAGGCTATGTTACATAACCGATGTGGGATAGAATTCATATACTATATTAACACTTCCCCTCAAGCTGGATGTCCAGCTTGGTACAAAGTTCTGAGAAACGCTTCACAGGCAACGGTTTTGTGAAGATATCAGCTATCTGGTTAGACGATGAAGTGAAAGGAGTAGTAATTGTCCGATTCAAAACACACTCTCGAATGAAATGAAAATCAACTTCAATACGTTTAGTCCTCTCATGAAAAACCGGATTGTTCGCAATATAGATTGCAGCTTGGTTATCACAAGGCATAGGTTAAGGTTCATTGAAAGTGAACCCCAATTCTCCAAGTCGATTCTTGACTCCGATCATCTCAGTAGCAGTATGAGCCATAGCTCTATACTCAGCCTCGGCAGACGATCTCGCAACAGTATGTTGTTTCTTACTTCGCCAAGTTACAAGGTTTCCTCCCAAGTAGGTGCAATATCCAGAAGTAGACTTTCTATGAGACTTAGAACCAGCATAATCAGCATCAGAATATCCTTCAATTTTTAGATGCCCATTCTTTTTGAATAACAATCCGTTGTCGGGAGATTTCTTGACATATTGAAGAATTCGAATAGCAGCATCCCAGTGAACTTGCTTAGGCTTATCCAGAAAACAACTGACTAAGCCAACAGCAAAGGAAATATCAGGCCTTGTTACTGTCAAGTAGATAAGTTTTCCAACTAGACGTCTATACTTAGCTTTATCCTCCAAGACTTCTCCACTAGATAAGTTTTCCAACTAGACGTCTATACTTAGCTTTATCCTCCAAGACTTCTCCACTGTCATTCCAAACACTTGGATCAACCTCCATAGGAGAATCAACGGGCTTTGCTCCAAGTAGTCCAGTTTCTTTCAATAGATCTGTAGCATACTTTTGCTGATATAATAGAGACACTCCAGAATTTCCATGTGCAATTTCAACTCCCAAGAAATACTTAGGACGGCCCAGATCCTTGATAACAAAATGTTGCTGCAAATATTTCTTAGTTTCCTCAATTCCACGATCATCACTTTCAGATATGAGTATATCATCAACATATACAATGAGAATAACAATACCCGATGCTTGATGTCGCACAAAAACCGAATGATCAGACTTGCATTGCTTAAAACCAATAGTTCCAAGGACACTGCTGAACTTATCGAACCACGCCTTGGGACTTTGTTTAAGGCCATAAATTGCCTTTTTGAGACAACAAACTTTAGTAGCATCCTCCCCCTGAGCAACATATCCCGGAGGTTGCTCCATAAAGACCGTTAGAGTCAAATCACCATACAAGAAAGCATTCTTCACATCAAGTTGATACATGGGCCACGAAAGATTAATAGCCAAAGATAACAGAATTCGGATTGAATTCATACGTGCAGTGGGCGAGAACGTCTCAAAGTAATCAATACCATAAGTTTGCGTGTATCCTTTTGCCACAAACCAAGGTTTGTAACGATTAATACTACCATCAGCAAGAAATTTTATGGTAAACACCCAACGACAAGATAAAATATCCACCGAATCAGGGGCATGTACCAGAATCCAAGTACCACGACTCAAGAGAGCTCGCATCTCCTCATCCATAGCGGCTCGCCATAAAGGGTGTTTGAGTGCCTCTTGGTAAGAAGTTGGAATCACTGTAGACAAAAGGCAAAGAGCAAAGGCACGAAAATGAGCACTCAAGCGAGTAAAGGAAACATGATTAGATACGGGGTGTTTGGTGGTACAAGTACGTTTACCTTTGCGAATGGCTATGGGTAACTCATCAGAAGGAGGTGGATCTTCATAAGCTGGAGGCGAAGATGACTGTGGCAGTGGACATGAGACTGTTGGTACTGTTTCAGGGGCTATTTCAGGTCGATGACGTCGTGTATAGACCTGTAAAAGAGGAGCAGGAGTAGGATATAACTGGCTGGTTGGTTTAGTTTGAGAATGAGTAAAATAAGGCTGAAACTCAAAGAAGGTAACGTCTGCAGAGATATAATGGCGCTTGGTAAGAGGGTCAAAACATCGGTATCCCTTTTTGGTTTTAGAATAACCAAGAAAAACACACTTAATAGAGCGAGGAGACAACTTATCCAACCCAGGAGTCAGATCATGAACAAAACAAGTAAATCCAAAAATGTGTGGAGGAATATGATAAAGAGGTTTATCAGGATGAAGACACGAAAAAGGAATATCCCCATGCAACACACTAGATGGCATCCTGTTAATAAGGAAGCATGCAGTAAGAACAGCATCAGACCATAGATACTTAGGCACATGCATGTGAGACATAAGAGTACGCGCAACATCTAAAACATGACGATGCTTGCGCTCAGCTACCCATTTTGTTGAGAAGTGTGAGAGCAAGAGGTTTGATGAATTATACCATGAGATTCACAAAAAAATGAGATAGATTGTTGTGTGAACTCAAGAGCATTATCAGTACGAAGAATACGCAGATCAACAGAATATTGGGTCTTTATTTCATGATAAAAAGATTTTAGAACAGTAGGGACTTCACTTTTGTGTTTAAGCAAATACAACCATGACATACGGGAATAATCATCAACAAGAATTAGAAAATACTTGAAACCCCCCTGGACTCAATCCTACTCGGACCCCAAACATCACAATGAACTAAATCAAAAATAGAAGAGCTACGAGTCTCGACTAGAGAAGGAAAGGAAGTGCGATGGTGCTTGCCCAACTCATATGACTCACAATTAAAATCAACAGACGCAACTGAAACTAAACTACGAAGACTAGCAGAAGATGGATGACCAAGACGACAATGCCACTGATGTAACGCCCCACTTTCGGAACCCAAATTCGTGAAACATAAAATTTTTGCATTAAATGCTTTTAATGCCGTGAAGTATGTTAATTAAATGATGAGTGAATTAATTGCATGTTTTCGGTGTGACCTAATTACGTTTTGGAATTTAGATTTGATTTGATTAGTCAAATCCGTTGAGCATATGACGTGGCTGTTGAATAGTCTGTTAGGTTTAGTATACTGAAAAGCATGTTTCGAGCAAATTCGCACGAATAGAAATCTTGCTTGTATACGGAAAAACTCTACAATCCACATTTAACCCGATTCAGTATTATTCGAGCAGTTTGCACGAATAGAATCAGTATATTATTACATTGTGTTTACTTGTGCGTTTATAAGATGTTTTATAAACATTTAAATGCATAAGAAGTAAACAAAGCCTAAGTCTTTTGCTTAGTAGACTGGTCGTGGGCTGCGCTCACTTTAAGGTACTACAGTCGGTTCTAAGCAATGCTTTGCAAAAGAAAAAGATGAATTTCCCAACCTAGATAGACTTTGGCTACCTATTGTGAAATGTTGCAATGTCAGTCCGATTATATCTAAGCCTTATTGAAATAAGATGACGTTGGTGTGGTATAGCACTGAATGGATCTAACAGCAAGACGTGTCTTTATGCTATCTACTAAAAGATGAGGTCTTGATAAATATCTATTTCTTAATCAATGTACGTTAGCATTGAGCATACGATATTTAGTATCTACTACTTTGACTTACCAAAGGTGCGGGTTTTTCGTCACCCAACGATCCAGATATATTGGGTAGTGGTGATCATTATCTAGCGGTGCTAGGATTGCTATTATGTTGAATCGTGCGCGAGGTGAGTCTCGTTTGATAATGTCCTCAAGAGGAGCTTGAACAAGGTTTTATTATTCGGAAACTGACCAGTTGGAATTTAATTATTCCATGAATAATAAATAAGTGTTTCTTGCTAAGTCCACTCTTGGAATTAATAAGATGTTAATTAATTAAGTCCATAGCAGACTTTAATTAATTAATGGACATTTCTATCTTAAGCGCGGGAAATAAATAATAAACAAAATGGAAACCCGGAATACTTATAATTTCGGATTTGGATGGGGAGGTCAATATTACTTCTGTAGTGGCTGCTCGTAATATTCCAATATAAGCTTGTATTAAATTGTGGGTTCAATTTAATTAGTAAAAAGCTAATTGAGGGAGCTCATATCCAAAATCTTCCATAGATCTCTGACTGGGCCCAATATGTAACTATTATAAATAGGAGAATAAAGGAGACAGACAACACAATTTTTAGAGTGATAATTTTCGTCCCCTCTATTATTAAGAGGATCTCGAAAATTCTCTTAGTTTCTCCTCCGTGAGTTTTTCAGCTCTCCTCCGTTAGAAAGATCTGTCTTCTTTATTCGAGTCCTAGTGTTTTGATAAGATCAGCCCACCCTGATGTCGAGATACAGTTCGGGACACCAGTCAGAAGATCTGTGGTCTAGTATTGAAGATCATCGTGGAGAAGGCGCAAGCAATCGACGATTCTTTGGAGAATCAACGAGGTAAATTGGCTAACTCCGTAGAATTCATGTTTAGGATTTATATTCTATGAGCATGAATTATTTGGGTTCTAGCATGCAATTTTGTGTTAACATGTGAATTGATTAATCTCGTAATCTGTCAAATAGATCCTACGTCTGATTTATTTGTTTGTACAAGTCTTCCGCTGTGCAAGGGGCTATAAAACCCCAACAATTGGTATCAGAGCCAAGTTTTGGCTCTGATTATGTGGATTAATTTCATGTTATGTGAATTGCATGAATGCATGACGATAATGAGAGAATGTGCAGCCCGCGCTCGCGCCGGGGCTGCACATTGCCGAACGCGCAAGCCTTAACATCAAAAGGTTAATTACGTGTTTTTAGTGAATAATTCACGTGAGACATCACAAAGAATTCCTTTTTGTCTTCTCATAATTTGATTACATGTAATTATTACGTCTATGTAATGATTAAGCATGTTGTTTTCAAATTAGTTGCAATTGCATGCACGAGAATTAATAGACTTGCTTGGAAATTCGGCGTGTTGTGGTCGAGGACGGCGGTCTGTGCGTCAACAGCGCCGGCGGCTACGGAAACAGCGCCAACAGCAGCGAGGCGGCGGCGAAGTCGACGTCGCAACTGCGACGACGACTCAGCAGCAGCTTCGATAGCAGCGATTACAGGCAGCAGCAGTGGTGGTCTGGCGGCGACGGTTGCGATAGCAGCGTCGGAGATCGCCAAGACAGCAGCCGCTGCACAGGCAGCGTCGCAGCAGCAGGCATGGATGGAGAGGATTCCCAGGCTCGAACGTCGACGGAGATGGCTGCGTTGTGCACAATTTGTGACAGCAGCGACGTCTCCGAGCAACGACAGTTCTTGTTCGAGTGGGAGCCCGAAGCTGGGGTGCGTGCAGCAGTGACGAGGACGACGCAGCAGCGACGAATTGCGAGTGGGAGTACTACGACGCATAATTAGGGTTTACCCTATGCGCGACGCTCGCGTGGGTAGAATCCGCGCGACACCGCATCGCCTTGTTCCGTGACTTCGCTTTCCAAATTTGATTAGGGTTTCCAAATCCTTGGATTCAATTTTAGAAATAATTCAAGATACCTATGGAAATAAGATTTGAATATATCTTTTGTGGATTTTATATATTATATGAGATTTAATTATGAATTAAATCTTGGATTAATTAGATTCTTTCCTTATTTAATGGATTTATATGGATTTTATTCCTAGATAAATCCTAGTTATATTTGGAAAATAATAATCTAATTTTTATCTATATCTTATGGATTTATATGGATTTGTTCCTAGATGAATCCTAGTTGGATTTAGATAATGGAAATATTATTTTATTCTTATCCTATGAATTTATATGAATTTATTCATAGATAAATTCAAGATGGATTTGGATAGTGATAAATATAATATTTTATTCTTATCTTATAGATTTATATGGATTTATTCCTAGATAAATCTCAGATAGATTTGAATAATTATAATATAATATTATCTTATTCTATGGATTTATGTGGATTTATTCCAAGATAAATCCTAGATGAATTATGATATATTTATATTAATTTATTTTATCCTATGGATTTGAATAGATTGAATTCTATTAAGACAAATCTTAGATGGATTAAAATAAACATTAATCCAAGATTATCCTTATCTTTTGGATTTATATCCTAGATAGATTAGGATAAAGATAATATATAAGAAAATTCTTATTTAATTGAATTTAGATAAATTTATTTATCTAAGAAATCCTAAGTAATATTTGATATATTCTAGATGTCCATTCTAAATAGAATTAAGATTTGTATAAATCTTGGTTGATTGGATTTTATTTATCGTATGAATTATGATGGAATCGTTTCTATCTAGTAATATCCTAGAACGATTTAAATAATGATAATCCTATATCAACGCTATCTTGAATTGATGGATTTGATTTTATCGGAATAAAATCTAGAATAATCCTAAATGGATTTAGATAGTTAACACTATCTTGATAAATCCTAAATGAATTTGGATAATTATTATCCAAGATAAATCTTAAATAATTTCCGTTAATTATCCAGTGTGTTTAAATGCCATGCATTAAATGGAATTACCTGTTTATTTGGTGTTTATCTATTTTAAGTGGATTATCTGCCTTATCTGCTTATGTGATAATTATGCAAAAACCATATAAAATATCTAAGCGATAATTACAACAAGTGCGTTGTATATGGTCTCCATCAATTGGTCTGCAATTTATGAAGTTTTTTTCTAATATTATCGCCACCTGCTCTGTGGGGACAATAATCCTAAGAAATAGCGAGTTCATGAGGGCGGACTTCTCAAAAATAAATAGTATGAACTAGAATGTGGTTTCCAATATTATCGCCACCTGCTCTGTGGGGACAATAATCCTAAGAAACTGCGAGATTCAGAAGTTCACACAGGATTTATGAGATAGCTTGATCTTGTTAGCAGCACATGAGCATTGTTATGGTAGTGTGTTGTAGAAATGAGACTCTGTAATGCTAAATTCGGTGGTCTTGCTTAGGCAACATTAGGCGGCCATGCCACTCTGTGGTCTCTGGACTATTCGTCGGTGTTGTGACCAGTAAAAATGTAAGATTTTAATGCGTATTGACTTCCTCTGGAGGGTACAAAATTTTAATTTTACAGTTGCAAGATACATAATTGTTTTGTGGTTATTTGCGATTATGTATTGAGCATAAGTATGTGATAATAAGTTTATTTGCCAAATCTTCATTATGTCATTCAATATCTTGTCTGCGATCCTTAAAGAAATAAACTCGAATGCCAAAATTATGTAGACTGAAAATGAAAATGGATAAGATTCTCATCGCTAAAACTTGGAGTTTATACTCAATGATTCATGTCCTCCATTTCCTCGACATAATTCCACGAAGATTGTTCGAGAATGCTTTTTGCATGTACTTGACAAGTTCTTTGAGGAATAAGGTCAAGCTATTTTCTTTTAAGTAGCACGACAAGTCTTGGTTAGTGACGATGAAAGATGGATATCAATAGAATCTGTCAAGATGATTCGATTGGAATATCCTAAAGGGACAGAATATTTTGAGGAATCTTTTGATCACTCAAATAGTTTCTGACTCAAGTCATCGCCTGAAGTAATAAGAAATGACTAAAAGAAGGTTTAACCGAAAAGTAGAAAACCTTCAGAATATTAGTCGTTATATTACTGTTAGAGGAAAGTAACATGATAGATGACGAATTCGTAAAGGCTGCATTTTTCCTAAGTCCTAGTTCATTTGAACAAAAGACTAGATATGGAAATGAGAGAGCCTGAATTGTCATCAAAGTTTGTTTAAAGTGAGTGAAGATGCTTTGTAAGTTGGATTGACATCTTTTAAAGAAGGACAATGACTTACATGACAATGCAACTTCTAAGTAAGAGATCTTAGTCTAGATAGGTTTTTGTGGCAGTGGGAGCTATTAATGCTCAATTATTGTTTTATGGTTGATGTTTAAGGCGTCATAGTATTGAAACAATATAGATGCAACAAGATTGAGTATTAAACAACACATCAACTTTTTAAACAATGAATGATAAAGTATTTATGGCTCTTAGTCTTAAGGCCAAGAAAATACTTAGTTATTATTCAAACTGATCTAGACTATCAAGATTTTAACAATTTGTTAAATAGCTTGAAAGTCGAGAATGTCTTTTCGATGCACTATGAGTTAGAATCATTTGATTCATAATACTTATAGAAGTGCAACATAGAAAGACTAGCAAGTCTCAATGGTTTACACCAATTAGGAGACGAGCAAAGAGTTATGATCAGTAGTGGGAGTCTAATCTCCATTAACGAATCCAAGCATTCTTTCATAGAATGGGATAGTTATGTAAGAAGGAATCAAAGTCTTTCTAAGACAAGTTTGATCAAGTGATGAGTTGTACTCATGAAAATCTTATCATTAATGGGATAAACGTTAGATACAACGAGATACACCTTAAAGAAACTACCATCATCAGTACCTTCTACAAAACACGAGTTGTGGACTAGAGCGACTCTAGTCTAGCACATCTCAAGGTGTAATGTTGTTCCAACGCATGTTGGAAAGGTATCCAAGTAATTGGAGTTGAGTACTGAGGTATGTTTTAAGGTTGTCCCAAATGATGTAAGATTATAAGTTCTGTAATCTTCAAAGATAGAACTCTTGTATGAAGATCAAGAGAGGAACTAAAAGCCTAACAGCGTGATACCTCTCAGGACAAAGAGATATATCGAATTTTCCACATTACCAAGGAGTCATACCATTGGAAACTTTTGCACTAATAAAATCAACTTCAACACCTAAGATTGTAAGAACCATGTCGTAGTGGGAGCGTTCCTAGGAACATAACAAGTTCATGGGTCTAAGAGTGTCGCAAGACTCGGTCTTAGATTAACTTGAACATATTCCCTTTAACTACAATGTAGAATTGGTTCATTTAGATATTCATCCTTGGAAAGGTGATAGATTCCAAACTACAATCTTAGATAGACAACATGTTTTACAAGACTTGCAATACTACCTACAGGTTGTGTCAGTCAGTGGGAGCTAGTACATTTGCAAGTGTAAATGTGGATCTCAAATGGCTAGACAATGACAATGGGCTATGCCCAAAGAAAAATATCATCTTCTTGCTGTCGTTGTGCCAAGATTTGTTCGATCCTTCTGTCTATCAGTAATTACGTAAATTAGAATGTATGTATTATGATTGTCAAGACATCTTTCTATTAATAGAAGTCTTGAGGAAATTATCTACATAGAACATCCTAATAGGTATGTAATAGAGGGCAAGAAACACATGATTAGAAGCTTATGAAGGCCTTTGTGGTCTTAGGCAAGCATCTAAATCAGAGATAAGTGTTTTGTCGAGATTGTCAAATGTTTGGAATTTGACATGTGCTCTTTAAGTGTGTAGTAAGCACAAGGAAGTTGAAAGTGCATAAAATATGGTATTATTGGTACTCTACGATGATGAAATCTACAAAAGTTGCAAAAAACTAAGATTGGCATCTAGCGTAGGAAACTGGTTGTCTATCCAGTTTAAGATAAAGGATTATAGAGAAACTAATTACATTCTAAGCATCTAAAGTCTTTAAGATTGCTAGAAAGAATGTTGAGATTCTCTTAGGAATCCTATATCTACACATAGCTTGGAACATTTTAGCATTAGAATTTCCATGCAAAGGTTTCTACCTTTCAAGATGGAACTGTCTTGTCTCTAGTCAAGTGTCGTTTTACGCTTAGTGAGAACAAGAATTATGAGACTAGTTCGGCAGATAGATGTCTCATGTATGATATGATGTGTACTAAGTTTGATATTAGTTGTGCTTTTGCATAGCAAGTATATATCATATTAACCATGGCAAAGGACTTTGATTGAGGTAATGAATATACCATAGTACTTGAGAAAGACTAATCGCTATATTCTAGTTTACCAATCATTCATGTAATGTCCTTGGGGTTACTCTGACTAAGTCTTATGACTAATCAGTGATCGAGTAAGTCATCCTCAGTATATGTGTTAACATTAGGAGTATCCTCCTAATAGCTTTGATCGTAAGTTTGAGTATGCCTATGAGTATTTTTACTCTAGCAAAGGCTAACTCATAAGGGACATACGAGATCATAAGCTAAGCAATCACATAGAGAGATGAAATTAATTAAAGATCAAGTAAGCAGCAAAGACATAGTGACGCAAAAGTTATTATCAGAGAACAACCAAGCAGATTTTTCACAGAAAAATGCCTTTGTGGCAACATGTTTCAAACATGATGTGAAATGAATGGTAGTTCGATATATCTAGCTCCAATATCTGCTTTGTGTATAAGTGGGAGAGTTTTTGGCAGTGGGTATACTCGAAAGCATGTTTTGAGTATAAGCGGGAGATTGTTAGGTTTAGTATACTGAAAAGCATGTTTCGAGCAAATTCGCACGAATAGGAATCTTGCTTGTATACGGAAAAACTCTACAATCCACTTTTAACCCGATTCAGTATTATTCGAGCAGTTTGCACGAATAGAATCAGTATATTATTACATTGTGTTTACTTGTGCGTTTATAAGATGTTTTATAAACATTTAAATGCATAAGAAGTAAACAAAGCCTAAGTCTTTTGCTTAGTAGACTGGTCGTGGGCTGCGCTCACTTTAAGGTAGTACAGTCGGTTCTAAGCAATGCTTTGCAAAAGAAAAAGAAGAATTTCACAACCTAGATAGGCTTTGGCTACCTATTGTGAAAGGTTGCAATGTCAGTCCGATTATTTCTAAGCCTTATTGAAATAAGATGACGTTGGTGTGGTATAGCACTGAATGGATCTAACAGCAAGACGTGTCTTTATGCTATCTACTGAAAGACGAGGTCTTAATAAATATCTATTTCTTAATCAATGTACGTTAGCATTGAGCATACGATATTGAGTACCTACTACTTTGACTTACCAAAGGTGCGTGTTTTTCGTCACCCAACGATCCAGGTATATTGGGTAGTGGTGGTCATTATCTAGCGGTGCTAGGATTGCTATTATGTTGAATCGTGCGCGAGGTGAGTCTCGTTTGATAATGTCCTCAAGAGGAGCTTGAACAAGGTTTTATTATTCGGAAACTGACCAGTTGGAATTTAATTATTCCATGAATAATAAATAAGTGTTTCTTGCTAAGTCCACTCTTGGAATTAATAAGATGTTAATTAATTAAGTCCATAGCAGACTTTAATTAATTAATGGACATTTCTATCTTAAGCGCGGGAAATAAATAATAAACAAAATGGAAACCCGGAATACTTATAATTTCGGATTTGGATGGGGAGGTCAATATTACTTCTGTAGTGGTTGCTCGTAATATTCCAATATAAGCTTGTATTAAATTGTGGGTTCAATTTAATTAGTAAAAAGCTAATTGGGGGAGCCCATAGCCAAAACCTTCCATAGATCCCTGACTGGGCCCAATATGTAACTATTATAAATAGGAGAATAAAGGAGACAGACCACACAATTTTTAGAGAGATAATTTTCGTCCCCTCTATTATTAAGAGGAGCTCGAAAATTCTCTTAGTTTCTCCTCCGTGAGTTTTTCAGCTCTCCTCCGTGAGAAAGATCTGTCTTCTTTATTCGAGTCCTAGTGTTTCGATAAGATCATCCCACCCTGATGTCGAGATACAGTTCGGGACACCAGTCAGAAGATCTGTGGTCTAGTATTGAAGATCATCGTGGAGAAGGCGCAAGCAATCGACGATTCTTTGGAGAATCAACGAGGTAAATTGGCTAACTCCGTAGAATTCATGTTTAGGATTTATATTCTATGAGCATGAATTATTTGGGTTCTAGCATGCAATTTTGTGTTAACATGTGAATTGATTAATCCTGTAATCTGTCAAATAGATCCTACGTCTGATTTATTTGTTTGTACAAGTCTTCCGCTGTGCAAGGGGCTATAAAACCCCAACATAGTCAACATTGTTGGAGAAATGACATGGCCGTTGAATGGTCAATATCGTTGAGGATGTGACGAGGATGTGGAATAGTCAATCGTGTTGAATTGTGACGTGGTTGTTTGAATAATTGATGCGGGGTGAAATATATTGTGGCGAATTAATTTTTTCTAAGGGCGAGTGAGATTAAATAGGATCATCAATATTTACCTTGCCCATTTTTTTTTTAAATATTCGACCGCTATTTTTTTATTGTAGAGAAATTCTATTTTCTTGGATTTAATTATTTGCTCGGGATAATTATCCAAATTAAATTCAAAGCCAATTATTCTTTACTTTCTTCATGAGAAAATCGACCGCCATGCTTGCTCATATGGAGATTTCGAAAACCTCCTAATTATGGAGAGAAGGAATTATTCATTATACTAATTGATCCCTTATTTATTCCTTTCCATGAATAAATAATAAATATCCTGACATAACTTACCATATCTAAGGAAATCTTGTCTTACCTTATTCAATTAAATATTGGAAATTTATTCCTTGTGGAGGGAGCATAAAAATCGCCTACTCCTTATTTTAATAGTGGGATTTTATTATTTTATTCTGCTCCGTATTATTCTATTCAACTCCGTAAAAATATCAAATTAAGTCATGGGCTAATTAAATAGCCAAGACTTGAAATCCCCTCCCCCAAAATCACTCCTATTTCTCCCCTCCCTCATATTCTCCCAAATATTTATTTAATTGTGGGATAATATATCTTGCACTCTATAAATAGGAGAGAAAATCCTAACCCTAGCCACTAACTACACGCCTCATCTCTCCCTCCCGAACGCCATTTTCTTCTCCCATTCTCTCCCAAATTTTTCTTCTATATTCCTCCATAAGTTCTTCATCCTTTGAGAAGAATTTAAGTTGAAGCCTCAAGTATTGTTGAAGAATCAAGATCATACTTTCTACCGATCGTTTCTATCAAAAAGAGGTATTTTTTTTTGGTCTATCCTTTCTCATCAAACCGATTAATCGGTACTCTTGAACCCTCATGCATATAGTGAGTGTAGAGATTTCAAATCTAAGGGTTTAATTGATGGGGAAACTTGTGTATGCATTTTGAATGCAATTTCGTGAAGTCTAAATAAATCATTGGTGAATGATGTGTGATTATATGCAACCATGAGTGTGAAGGCTCTTTTAAGCATATGTGTGTGTTAGAAGCATGAAAAGGTTGTGTTTGAATTAATGTGGATAGAACCCTAATTAAAATTTTGAAACATGAAAAACTGTGAGTTCGGACAGTAGGTTCCGACGCGTTTTTAACCAAACAAATAAACTCCTTTTTGTCCGATTCTTTTTTCTGAGTAAACTTCATGGTGTCTTCTGTGTTGTGTATGAATTTCAACCTATTTGGACGAAAGATGAATTTTTGGTAAATTTTTGAAGTTAACTGCGCAGTTCTGCTCGAAAATGTTTTCCCGGCCAGTAGGTTACGCTTTCAATTCGACCGACCTAAAAAGGTTATTTTGACGTGAATTTTAAACTGAAAGTTATTTGATGAGTCTACTGCAGTGTGATAAAATTTTAGCCCAAACGGAAGTCGTGTGAACTTTTAATGATTTTTACAAAATGATGTCGCAGTGCTGTCAGATTTCTATTTTTACAAAAGCAACTATGTTGTTATGTGAAATGATATACATGATTTATATATGGGTTAAAGAACCACTCTATGATGAAGTGATGTGTTATTCCAAGATGTATGCTATGATGTGATTTCCATATGTTGATGGGGAAAAGGGAACCGTCGGGGACATGCATAATATTAAGTCAATGTTTGTGACTAATTGGTAATACATATCATCTAAAGGTGATAACGCGTGCGTGAAGTGTGATAACAAAGGGAAAGCAGTACTTGAAATCTAAACGGTCGAGGTGGGCTCTCTTTTAAATAAGGACTATGTCCTAATGTTTTATCGATGGAAATAACCATGATTATCATGCCTTGATTTGTTTTTACGTGCCTATCTGATGTGGTTTTTGCCACTATTATATAAATCGAATTCGTGTCCTCGTAGGGCTGCAAACCCTACTTGGATTAGTGTACACCTATGGTAGACTGGGTGCAAGCGTACGGGCTGGCCGGTCTAGTGACCTGGTTTGCGGCCGCATTCCTTGTCATGTATTGGCAGATATGGCTAATGTCTATGGAAAAATGACTGATCAGTCGACTTTTACAATGGGAAATGATTTTGAGTACCTCGGGCATTTCTAAAGCTAAACCACGATGGTTACTTACGTATGTCATGATAAATAACAATTTTTTTTATGAAAATATTTTCGGCATAAGTCCACTGAGTATTTTTATAAGTACTCAGCCCTGCATGTGTTTTCCTTATGTGCAGGTTGAGCGGCGACGAGCGGTTGGCGGTGTTGAGCAAATTAAATAAATTGATAGTATTGTCTTGAAACTCCGAGTGTCGTCGTGTCTTCACACATGACGTGACTCTTTCTCTTGGTCATTTTCCGCTGCGATATTTTCTTTTACTGATTTGCTTTTGGGCTTGAATTTGATTTTGTTCGGTTATGTGACTTCTTTAAAGTCTTGTAAGATAATGTCAAAATCTATATCTTAAATCATTTCCTTGAATATTAATGTCCGGCCCAACTCATTATTTAAACATGGGTCCTCATCTTGTTTTATACCTAATATCTCATTTAATATGTTGGTCAAACCTTCTTGATGAAACCCTAGCCTATTTTCCTTGTTATATTTAAGTCTGTTTAAGTCGCGATCGCCGCATTTATTATACCCTAGAAGGGCGGTCGTGACAGTTTGGTATCATAGCCTCAGTTTCTTTCCGCTCTAGACCCAAGAGTCTTGTCGAGACAAAATCTATTCATGTGTAAACTGACTAATTGATAATCATCGAAGGCTCAACACCACTACTCGTCCCCGCCCAACCACGAAGAATGAGGTAACAAGTATCTTGATTAATATTGATCCGAAACTGTGAAACGTTGGAAAGTGTGATGGTGATATTCCTCTGGTGGAAAATGAAATTACTTCGATAGGAATCGAAGATAATATGACGTCTTTGAAAATGTTACTTGGAAGTGTGGGATGATGAAAATACATGGATATGGAATTGCTTAATACGACTATGCAAAAAATGATGAATACTGTTGTACACACCCCGATAAGAAAAATCGGCGAATATGTCACGACCGCCCCTTTAGGGTTAATAAATACGGGCGATCGTGATCAAAAGAATTTAATAAACAGACGAAAAGAATTAGGGTTTCAACACATGTTGGACCAACAATTAATATCTCAATAAATAACCAAGAGCTTGATATAATCCAACAAGAAATTCAAAATATTCATTATCCTAACAATTAAAGTTGTCGGCCCAAATAAGACATAATTAAACGAAATGACACAGCGGAAACGACCAAGAGAAAGAATGACGTCATGTTTGAAGACACAACGACACTCAAGGTTCAAAGACAATAACAATATCTTAAATTCACTTGCTCAACACCACCACATCCTCGTCGCTGCGCAACCTGCACATAGGGAAAACACATGCAGGGCTGAGTACTATGAAATATACTCAGTGGGCTCATGCCGAAAACATTTTCAATCAAAATATCATTTATCATGCCATACATAAGTAACCATCGGGGTTTAGCTTTAGAAAGGCCCGAGGCACTCAAAATCATTTCCCATTGTAAAAGTCGACTGATCAGTCATTTTCCCATAGACGTTTACCATATCTGCCAATACATGACTTGGAATGTGGCCACAAACCAAGCCACTAGACCGGCCAGTCCGTACGCTAGCACACGATCTACCATAAGTGTACACTAGTCCAAGTAGGGTTTGCGGCCCTACGAGGACCCGAATTCGATTTATATAACAATGGCGCATAGCCATATCAGATAGGCACGTTAAAACACAAATCACGGCATGATAGATACAATTTTATTTCCATCGATAAAATATTTAGGACGTTGTCCTTATTTAAAAGAAAGCCCACCTCGAGTGGTTAATCCGAAATTATTTCTTTCCCTTGCGATCATGATACCCTTGCGAGATATCACTTTTAGAATTTACATCACACATAAATCAACACACTTTCAAATTAAATAAATGAGATGCATGCATCCTATGTCTCCAATTATTTTCCTCGTTCAAGATTACAAATTTTTTTTCCACTTAGAACTTAATTATTTGATTACTTTCGGCAGCCAGAGAAAGAAAGGAGTAAAACAATTATTCCCAGACCATATTAAATAAGTACTGACCCAAAAATACTCCAACCCAATTACGCGTACAATACCCCCTCCACATTTAAAACAAAACTCAGAAGAATATATAGGATTATTAAAGTCACCTACTCCCTTTCCAACACATATCATTTAGCTACCTACATATTCATTAAAAGAACCAAACATTTAAATAATATTAGAGAGATAGTAGTTACATTTTATAATATGAAACAAATGGGCACACCTCCCGTTTCAAAATTACACGTACCCCTTTCCACTTTCATCACAAATATATATATATATATATACTCCCAAAAGATACAGTGACCAAATATTAAAAGGAATTAGTTATGGAAACACCTTACACCTTGATTTTTGAGTTGTTTTGGATCGTCTTCAATTCTTTTGGTGTATGCGGTCTAAAGCATGAAGGATGCAAAAAAATATGGAATTGGAACTGACGTTGGGGTGAGAAGTGTATACCGTAGGTGTGGCAGATTCAATTTGAGAAGGGGAGGATGAGTTTGTGCTTTTCCCCTTTGATCTATTTCCGTCGCACAAAGCTAAACACCAACTCTCGAATGTTAGTCCGAACGGTGGCGAAACTCCTCTCGATCTGCTTTTGATTTTGAAATTTAGAAGGAGATGGAAGCGTTGGATGACGCATCTTCTTCTCTGTCGTATTCTTCACTGTGAGAGTGTTTGAGATCATGAACGAAAGGTATTGTAGGAGTGAGTGGAGGTGGAGAAGGAGATTAGGGTATAAAAACAATCGTTCCTGGATTGAGTAATTGAGGAAATTGATTCCCTAAATTAATGGAATTAACGGCTGATTGGAAAAGATCAACGGAGTGGGATACGACGTGGGGAAAGGGGTGGGATGCGGTGAGATTGACTAATTTTACTTGTTTGGAATTTTATTTGCAGATCACGGAGGAGGAGAGGAAAAATCTCCGCAAAATATTTATTTAAAATTTGAACTAAGGAAAGTCTTGGTGACCAAGTCAAGGAGGAAAATATTTAATTAAGTTAGTTTGGTTCACGGTCCTTTGTATTTTATTTAAATTGTGCAGCCCATACTTTATTTTCCACCAGACTGGATTTTTGTATCATTTATTCAATTTATCGGATCCAACACGAAATTGAGTCCAATAAATATTCCTCACGAAAAGGAAATATTTAAATTCGCATTGTGATTTACTTCAAAATTTCGAGCTCTAAAATAAATTATCAATTATTCACAAACATTTAATTTCACCCCACGTCAAATATTCAAAGAAGCCACGTCACGTATTCTACAAGGTTGACCAAGTCAAAAATTCCAACTCAAAATTAGGTCACGTAAAGTATCCAACAACAATTCCCTTCGACAATTAATCCACGGACTTCGCGACATTAAAAGCATTAAATGCAAGTACTTTAGGGTTCGAAAATTAGGGTTCAGAAAAACGGGGCGTTACATCCTACCAACCTTAGCAGAAATTTCGTCCCGAAATTTGTTACCCTCAAGAAAAGAGTTCTGGATACAGTTCCATCATTTTATCCTCATTCCCCCACGTGGCTTCTTCATGCCCATGATTTTCCCATAGTACTTTCACACAAGCGACATTTTTATTTCTCACAATTTGGATTTTTCGGTCCAAAATAGATTGGTCTCTCTTCGTAGCTCAAGTCCGGATTCAACGCGACTTCCTCAAAACGGATCACGTGCTTCAGGTCGAACACGTATTTTCGTAACTGTGATACATGAAAAACGTTGTGAACATTTCCAAGGTTTGGTGGTAGCGCCAATCGATATGCAACGGGGCCCACTCCTTCGAGAATTTCGTAAGGTCCGATAAATCGCGGCTTCAATTTACCCTTGACGCCGAATCGTGTTATCCCTTTTGACGGAGATACCTTCAAGAAAACTTTATCGCCAGCTTGAAATTGTAAGTCGGTTCGTCGGACATCCGCGTATGATTTCTGTCTGTCTTGAGCTTTTTTTTTTTTTTTTTTTAATCCTCTCACGAATTTTTCGAACGATTCCCACCATCTCTTCGACCGCATCAGGTCCAAGTACTCTTCTCTCGCCAACTTCATCCCAGTAGAGCGGCGATCTACACTTTCGTCCATACAATGCCTCGTACGACGCCATGTTTATCGTTACTTGTAAACTGTTGTTGTAGGCGAACTCAATCGGTGGGAGTGCTGCCTCCCAACTTCCCCCTCGGTCGAGTACCACAGCTCTTAACACATCCTTGAGAGTTTGGATCGTTCTCTCGGACTGTCTATCGGTTTGCGGGTGAAACGCTGTGCTGAGGTTCAATTTGGTTCCAGGCTCTTTCTGTAGACTTATCCAAAATCTTGAGGTGAATTTTGGGTCACGGTCGGACGTGATAGTCACTGGGACTCCATGCAATCTAACTATCTCCCTTATATGAATTTGAGCCAGTTTGTTGGACCCATAACTTATGAGAATCGGTATAAAATGCGCACTCTTGGTAAGTCGATCTATAATTACCCAAATGGCGGTGTTCCCTCTCAGAGTCCTTGGCAAACCGTCACGAAATCCATGGCGATGTGCTCCCATTTCCACTCAGGAATTTCTAGTGGTTGTAGTTTCTCATACGGCCGTTGATGTAGAAGCTTCACTTGCTGGCAGACTAAACATCTCTCGACGAATGACGCTATGTCCCTCTTCATACCATTCCACCAATAGGACTTCTTCAGATCTTGATACATTTTCGCACTTCCTGGGTGAGCGGTGTAAGGAGTCTCATGTGCTTCACTCATCACCTCATTTTTGAGCTCCTCGCTATCTGGCATGCATATTCTTCCTTCAAAAGTAAGGGCATTGTCGCCTTCTTCACTAAAATTCCCAGATTCACTGGTTCGCACTTCTGCACGAATCTCCTCCAACTTTGCATCCATCTGTTGTGCTGCAATAATTCTCGACCTCAGATCCGGTTCAACGGCTAAAGTGGCGATTCGTGCTTCCACTGTTTCAGGTGCTCTTACCACTTCCAAACACATCTTGCTGAACTCGCGAATCAGGCTTTCTTCCTTGGTGATAAAAGTAGCCATCTGGGAATGATCCTTCCGGCTCAAAGCATCTGCCACTACATTTGCTTTGCCAGGGTGATAATTGATGCCGCAATCGTAGTCTTTCACCAACTCGAGCCACCTTCTTTGCCGCATATTCAAATCTTTCTGCTCAAAGAAATACTTCAGACTTTTATGGTCTGTAAAGATCTCACATCGAACTCCGTAGAGATGATGTCTCCAAATCTTTAAGGCGTGAACTACCGCTGCTAACTCCAAGTCGTGGGTTGGATAGTTCAACTCGTGTGGCTTAAATTGTCGGGATGCATAAACAATCACCTTGTTGTTTTGCATCAATACACATCCAAGTCCCACCTTTGGAGCATCCGTGTACACTACGTAGTTCACTCCAGGCTCTGGCACAGCTAGAATCGGTGCACTAGTTAGTTTCTCCTTCAATAGTTGAAAACTTGCCTCACACTCGGGGGTCCAATTGACTTTCACCCCCTTCTTGGGTTGTTGAGTCATGAGTCTCGCTATCTTGGAGAACCCTTCAATAAACCTTCGGTAGTATCCTGCCAAGCCTAGGAAACTCCGAATCTCATTGGGTGTTGTAGGTGCTTTCCACCGTTGTACCGCCTCAACCTTAGCAGAATCCACTCGGATTCCTTCTGCCGTCGCGATATGACCAAGGAAATTTACTTCCTTAAGCCACAATTCACACTTGCTGAATTTAGCATACAATTTCTCACTCCTTAACGTTTCCAAGGTAATTCGCAGGTGCTCTTCGTGTTCCTTCTCATTCCTCGAGTAAACGAGTACATCATCTATGAATACCAAAACGAATTTATCCAAGTATGGGTGGAATACTCGGTTCATCAAATCCATGAATACGGCAGGTGCATTCGTCAGTCCAAATGGCATTACCACGAACTCATAGTGACCATATCTTGTGCGAAAAGCAGTCTTCGGTATGTCCTCTCTTCGGACCCTCAATTGATGGTATCCGGACCTCAAGTCCATCTTTGAGAACACACCGGCTCCTCGAAGCTGATCGAATAGGTCATCTATCCTTGGCAGTGGATATTTGTTCTTGAGAGTCATCTTGTTTAGTTCCCTATAATTGATGCACATTCTCATCGATCCATCTTTCTTCTTCACAAAAAGCACAGGCGCGCCCCATGGTGAAACACTAGGTCTAATGAAACCTAAATCCATTAGCTCTTGCAATTGTATCTTGAGTTCCTCTAACTCTTTAGGTGCCATTCGATATGGAGCCTTAGACACTGGTGCCGACCCTGGCTCTAGGTCGATCGTGAACTCCAATTGTCGATCTGGCGGTGGACCAGGCAAAGCTTCAGGAAAGATGTCTGGAAATTCTCGTACCACTGCGACATCCTCCACTTTCCTTTCCTCCTTCTCATCTCCTTGTAGATAGACCAGATAGGCAGGACACATTTTTCTCAACATCGCAGTGGCTTGGAGCGCACAGATGATAGACATTTTCCGGTTCATCGTGATTCTATGATACACAATTGGTTCCTTTCCAGGGGCTTGTAGGGATATTTGTCTCTCCTTACAACGGATAGTAGCAAAATTCGTGGTCAAACAATCCATTCCTAAAATTATGTCAATATCCCCCATTGCCATGGCTTGTAGGTTGTGTGCGGTTAACTTAAGTTCTCCCATAACAATTTCTACATTCGAGCATGTTCGAGGAATCTCTATTACCCTTTCCACTGGTGAGGTCACCATCATCTTATGTTCAGATTTATTAGCAGGCAACTTAATGTGTCCACACATAGTTCTGCCAAATTTCCGCTCTCGTGACTCCCTTGTTCAGTCTTGGTTTGTCTAGAACTCAGCGCATATGCTCTAGACTGGGAGGGAAGTCTTGGGCGGTGAGGTTGTTGTTGTCGCGGGGATTGATCGCGATTAATCCTTAGTTCAGTCGGTGGTGCCCTCGACTGCTGACGGAATCCTTGATTGTTCTACCTTGACCCCATCCGCGCATTCTTGCTCGGACCCTCTCTAGAGAAGTGGCCATTTACCCCACAGTTAAAGCACTTGGTAGTGTTCTGCATTCTACACTCTCCAAAATGGTAACTGGAGCACACATTGCATTGTGGTGGTCTGGGTCGGAAGTCACCCTTTTGGTTAGAGAAAATTTGTCTGCCCCCATACTGTGGTCGGTTTTGGGTGGCTGGTACCTCTTGTTCTCATTGAGGGTCCTATTCCCATCACACTACCTCTTCTCCCGGGAGTGATGTGGTGGAGGTAAAGCCATGGTAGTGTTCTCCGTCACTCTCTCATTGGGCATAGCTGCCTCAATATCTAGTGCAAGGGCCAACGCTTCTGCATATGTAAGTCTCCCACGACTAGCTAATGCCATCTTTATCCCATGCCTTGACCCTCACGGAACTTATCGGCCAGCTTCTCATCGGTGTCAACTTGTTCAGGTGCATACCGAGTCATATCGCAGAGTGCGCGATCATATTCAGTCACCGACATGCGCCCTTGGGTTAAGTTATAAAACTCAACCGCCTTTGCTTTTTGGTAGCTCTTTGGTACGTACTTATTATATATCTCCTCCTTGAAGTTCTCCCATGTCATTCTACCAACTTGATCTCGTGGCGTAGTCTTCATCTTGGTATCCCACCAGAAGTCGGCTGACCCAGTTAGTTGGTAGGTCACACAAGTCATTCGTTCCTCATCGTTTCACATCAGAACTGTGAAAATGCGCTCTAGTGCGCGTATCCATGTCTCGGCTTTGCCGGTTCTCCCATTCCATCGAAGACATGAGGATTTTGCTTTAGCAAAAACTATTCAATATGCCATTCCGGCTTAGGTTGAGGAGGTGATGGTGATGGTGCTTGTACGCGTTTCTCATTTCGATTATTTCCCATTTTAGTTGATTCAATTTCGTAACTTGTTGGACGATTTCCTCTTATCTACGACCTTCGTTCGTATATCATAATCTATCAGGGTTCTCGTGCTTTCATTCCAATACTATCGTACATCGATGATCTTATGCGACGACCTTAATACTCCGACTCTCAGTTGTTATCTGTATATCCCTTGATCAACCACTTACATAAATTTCTGAGCCGCAAATAGTGATCATTTGATGTGCACGACTTCTCTCGCTTTTTGTTTCTCAAGACCTAATGTCTGGTATGGCATAACGTTTGATTCTTTGGCTGCTTGCAACAACTAAGCATAGATGCGAAAATATTCGACTCCTCATGTTGTTGGTGTATCATTTTGTATGTGTCTCTTGAAACTTATTCCTCATATTGTGTTTGCCGAGATCGAGCCATTGTCTTCCTTGAGAGTCTTGTATCAAGAATTTAGAAATCTATTTAACAGTCTTACTTGGATCAGAACGGGTTTCAACATGGGGAGCACTATTAGAATTGCCCTTGATTTAGAATGGCTCCGAAAATGACTCAAGAGGAACAAGAATGAGTCACTACTTTCATTAAAAGGAAACAGTGATGCATCACTTGCAAATTGCAGGTCAATCAAAGGTTTTAAATGCACGAAAAGAATATCATTGTCAAGGAGCTTCATAGAAAGAAATTTATGAGAATCCAAGTAAGTACTGTCAATTAAATTCATCAATTCTAGTTACAAAGGTAGCACTCCGTTATTTCCCGAAGATAATAGAAGCGTTCTCGAAAACTCTAGATTCTAGGTCAAGACTCTCGGTGTCGTTACAGCAATTAACTGTCCTTGAATGTCACATCTTCATATTGCTTTTGGCACGTCCTAGCGGTCATTCTCATTAAAACACGGTAACCCGGCCTTAATGTGTCATAAGTGTTGTCATATTTGTAACGCGTAGTCGCATTAACATGTTATGCACGATTGCATTCACTTTATTTGATTGCGGGCACAAATTCTCGTCGTTGTAAGGATACATCACCTAACATTTCTTCTTGTCTTGATTTCGTTAGAAACTTCCTTTCGTTTTATTCTTATCATCCAGGGAAGACAATAGGCAATTATAATAATCCGTCTAGTTCGAAGTATATGTTTTCGTTTGTCCCATCACTTAGGAAAGTGATATTGTGGTAATCAATTTGCAACTATGTTCAAGCACGTTCAGCCTAGCATACTCCTTAGACACTCTATGTTTTCCAGACATAGTTCCTAGTCTCACACTTCAACATATATTCGATCATTGCTTAATTCAAGCTTCATATGGACTCTACATTTGCAACGAAGTTCACAATTCTACATTTCACTTTCATAATGATTCTATACGATACCTCGTACTTCATTAACCATGAATTATCATCACATAAAACGTCATTTATATTGTGCAGTCAAACATGTTTATCCATATAAACCATTTGACATTCCATAGCATTTCATCCGGCGTATATTAAGATTTAAAATAGTAACTCAATCAATCCGTCGCCCACGGAATCACATTTCATAAATCATACAATTCATGTCTATCTACATCACAATCACATAATTGCAACTACACACGCGTCATACTTTGCGTTTCAGAGTTCCAAAATCATATAATTTCAACAAAGTATGCATTAGAATTTTCGCCGTTCAAGTAATCAACATATATGTTTTTTTCAAATTAAATTCGCAGTTCAAACATGTAATAACAAGTCACTGCCTCAAGAATGCGATTCATATTCACACTTCAATATCCATAACAATCAACACCTTCAATCACATACTCCCATAGTGTCTCACATCTCGTATGACCACAACATTTTCCAAAAGCCATAGCATTTACTTTAAATCTCCAATAGGCCCAAAATTACCATTTTCACAAGGAACCATTTTTCCATCGAAATTCAAAATTTTCAGTAATTCATTTCAAAAGTCACCATAATACTTTTACCTCCTTTTTCGCGATTGGGCGTGACGAGTTGTGGTGTTGAGCCTTCGACGTTTAACAATTTAGTCTATCAATACAAGGGTAGACGATAACTCAAAAGACTCTTGGGTCCAGAGCGGAAAGAAACCTCGCTCTGATACCAAACTGTCACGACCGCCCCTTTAGGGTTAATAAATACGGGCGATCGTGATCAAAAGAATTTAATAAACAGACGAAAAGAATTAGGGTTTCAACACATGTTGGACCAACAATTAATATCTCAATAAATAACCAAGAGCTTGATATAATCCAACAAGAAATTCAAAATATTCATTATCCTAACAATTAAAGTTGTCGGCCCAAATAAGACATAATTAAACGAAATGACACAGCGGAAACGACCAAGAGAAAGAATGACGTCATGTTTGAAGACACAACGACACTCAAGGTTCAAAGACAATAACAATATCTTAAATTCACTTGCTCAACACCACCACCTCCTCGTCGCCGCTCAACCTGCACATAGGGAAAACACATGCAGGGCTGAGTACTATGAAATATACTCAGTGGGCTCATGCCGAAAACATTTTCAATCAAAATATCATTTATCATGCCATACATAAGTAACCATCGGGGTTTAGCTTTAGAAAGGCCCGAGGCACTCAAAATCATTTCCCATTGTAATAGTCGACTGATCAGTCATTTTCCCATAGACGTTTACCATATCTGCCAATACATGACTTGGAATGTGGCCACAAACCAAGCCACTAGACCGGCCAGCCCGTACGCTAGCACACGATCTACCATAAGTGTACACTAGTCCAAGTAGGGTTTGCGGCCGTACGAGGACCCGAATTCGATTTATATAACAATGGCGCATAGCCATATCAGATAGGCACGTTAAAACACAAATCACGGCATGATAGATACAATTTTATTTCCATCGATAAAATATTTAGGACGTTGTCCTTATTTAAAAGAAAGCCCACCTCGAGTGGTTAATCCGAAATTATTTCTTTCCCTTGCGATCATGATACCCTTGCGAGATATCACTTTTAGAATTTACATCACACATAAATCAACACACTTTCAAATTAAATAAATGAGATGCATGCATCCTATGTCTCCAATTATTTTCCTCGTTCAAGATTACAAATTTTTTTTCCACTTAGAACTTAATTATTTGATTACTTTCGGCAGCCAGAGAAAGAAAGGAGTAAAACAATTATTCCCAGACCATATTAAATAAGTACTGACCCAAAAATACTCCAACCCAATTACGCGTACAATACCCCCTCCACATTTAAAACAAAACTCAGAAGAATATATAGGATTATTAAAGTCACCTACTCCCTTTCCAACACATATCATTTAGCTACCTACATATTCATTAAAAGAACCAAACATTTAAATAATATTAGAGAGATAGTAGTTACATTTTATAATATGAAACAAATGGGCACACCTCCCGTTTCAAAATTACACGTACCCCTTTCCACTTTCATCACAAATATATATATATATATATACTCCCAAAAGATACAGTGACCAAATATTAAAAGGAATTAGTTATGGAAACACCTTACACCTTGATTTTTGAGTTGTTTTGGATCGTCTTCAATTCTTTTGGTGTATGCGGTCTAAAGCATGAAGGATGCAAAAAAATATGGAATTGGAACTGACGTTGGGGTGAGAAGTGTATACCGTAGGTGTGGCAGATTCAATTTGAGAAGGGGAGGATGAGTTTGTGCTTTTCCCCTTTGATCTATTTCCGTCGCACAAAGCTAAACACCAACTCTCGAATGTTAGTCCGAACGGTGGCGAAACTCCTCTCGATCTGCTTTTGATTTTGAAATTTAGAAGGAGATGGAAGCGTTGGATGACGCATCTTCTTCTCTGTCGTATTCTTCACTGTGAGAGTGTTTGAGATCATGAACGAAAGGTATTGTAGGAGTGAGTGGAGGTGGAGAAGGAGATTAGGGTATAAAAACAATCGTTCCTGGATTGAGTAATTGAGGAAATTGATTCCCTAAATTAATGGAATTAACGGCTGATTGGAAAAGATCAACGGAGTGGGATACGACGTGGGGAAAGGGGTGGGATGCGGTGAGATTGACTAATTTTACTTGTTTGGAATTTTATTTGCAGATCACGGAGGAGGAGAGGAAAAATCTCCGCAAAATATTTATTTAAAATTTGAACTAAGGAAAGTCTTGGTGACCAAGTCAAGGAGGAAAATATTTAATTAAGTTAGTTTGGTTCACGGTCCTTTGTATTTTATTTAAATTGTGCAGCCCATACTTTATTTTCCACCAGACTGGATTTTTGTATCATTTATTCAATTTATCGGATCCAACACGAAATTGAGTCCAATAAATATTCCTCACGAAAAGGAAATATTTAAATTCGCATTGTGATTTACTTCAAAATTTCGAGCTCTAAAATAAATTATCAATTATTCACAAACATTTAATTTCACCCCACGTCAAATATTCAAAGAAGCCACGTCACGTATTCTACAAGGTTGACCAAGTCAAAAATTCCAACTCAAAATTAGGTCACGTAAAGTATCCAACAACAATTCCCTTCGACAATTAATCCACGGACTTCGCGACATTAAAAGCATTAAATGCAAGTACTTTAGGGTTCGAAAATTAGGGTTCAGAAAAACGGGGCGTTACAGAATATGTGATTGGAATTCTATGAGTTTGGATAGATGAAATTCTAGATGATTGAAATTACATGAATTGTGAAATGTGAAGTATGAGTGTGATTACTTGATTATACTATGAAACAACACCTGTGGGAAATAAGTAAATACTATGGCTTTTGGAAAATGTTGTGAAGATATGAACCGGGAGACACTATGAGATTATACAATTGCGTTTGTTTAACAGTGAGGCATGATGGCGTTGAATGTGCTGGATATTGAAGTATGATTGTGAACTTGTATTGGTTGATGTTGAGATTTGCTATTACGTCCACGAAACTGCAAAATTTACTTGAAGAAAATATATGTTGCTTCCATGAACGACAAAATTTTATGCCTAAGCGGTTAAAATTTCATGACTATGAAACTGTGAAAAGCAAAGCATGATACGTGTGTAGTTGCGAGTTGTGATTGTGATACAGATGGGCATGAACTGCATGATTTATGAAATGCGATTCCATGGATGATTGATTGACTGAGTGTTGCTATTCACATATATTAATGTACGATGTTTGTTATGCTATGGAACACCAAATGATTTATACGAATAAATGTGTTGACTGTGCAATATATGGATGACGTTTATGTGGTGAAAATTTATGACCAATGAAGTACGAGGTATCGTATAGAACCACCATTAAAGTGAAATGTGGAACTTTTGAACCTTGTTGCAAATGTAGGAGCCATATGAAGCTTGAGTTAGGTAATGATCAGATATACGTTAAAGTACAAGGCTTCAAGCTATGCTTGAAATTAAAGAGTGCCTAAGAGATAGGCAAGTTTGAACGTGCTAGAACTTAGTTATAAGTTGACAACTGCAATATCACTTTCCTGAGTGATAAAACCAACGAAAGTATATATTTTGAACTTTGGTGTATCCTCACAATGGCGAGATCATGCCTAAGATCTAATAAAACTATGCAGTCTTGCATACCATGCCAAAGTGGCGATGCGACACAAGTACGACGGCGTTTACGACACTGTAAGACCACGTGTGCAATGGCACTACATTTCGAAAACTACGTAGCATGGCAAGAAGACTTTGAAGATGCGACCATCAAAAAATGTTATTAATTTCGACGATACGATGAATCTCAACTTGGAATCCACGATTTCATAGAACGATGTTACCATGTTCAGGCTCGCGAAAAATGTGCGAGGGAGTGCGACCCTCGTAGCTAGAATGAACGATTTTTTTTAAATCAACAGTACTTACTTGGATTCTAAGTTCTTTTCGGGACGTTTTGAATAAAGGTGAGCCCTTGTCTATTTAAACACCTTGGTTGACTCCCAATTTGCAAGTAATGTCCATTATTTTCCTTATATCGAGTCATGACTCACTTGTCTCGAAAGTTTGTGTTTGCCTTTGTAACGTTGGATAGCTTGATTGAGTAGTCTCCTTTGATTCATTATTCATAAGGAAAATATTTTGACCTTATGAACTTCCGTCATTGAACTTCATTCCCAAGATTGTTCGCAGTTGTGACCTTCAGTATAATCACACCTCCAGACATGTTTTCTTCAAAGGATGGAATATTCTTCTTGAAACTACTGGTTCACCTCAGTATTTTGTAACCATGTATGTGGCAAGTTCTTTCTTGCAGAAGTGAAATTCTTTTTAGCTCGGTTTCACTACATATATTGTTTCATACTCAATGATTTTTCTTTCTGCAACACCAAGTTAAGGCTATCATGTTCTCTTCTTCCTTAACGGGTTGATCGTGTTAAATTTCTAAAAAGTTCCATTCACTTTGATGTTGTTGGACCATCATTTGTACTACTTCATGACATTTGCCCATGTTTCTAAATCCTGCCGCAACTGATTGTTTTAGGCCTTGACATGTTTGAACGATATCATTCATTGCTGTCCGAAATTTTTGCAAATTGTGATCTAGCAGTCGGCTATGGAATTTGAGAATTTTTGCAGTTTCATCTTGTTTCCATGACCTATCTCATGTTCTTCCGAGCTCTCATCAGAAGTAAATTCTCAAATATCTATTGGTTTTATTTGATACCTCTAAACCATTTAATTCTCAGAATGGATGGGTTGAGTCCCATGGAACTCAATCATTGCATTGTTGTTCTTGTTTCCTTGATTAATTTTGGAGCCTTCCCGAATAAAGACATCCTTAGCAATGTTGCAACAATTTGAAATCTGTTCATATCCAAGTAAGACTGTTGGGTCAAATTTCGAATCCTTGATACTAGACGGTAGGGAAATACAGTAGTCGACTCGGATATACACAAGGAATAATTTTCTATAGTCAGACATGCTCAAAAAATGACACACCAACCAGAAGTGTCGACATAACCGACGAGATACATATATGAGTGAACGATCGATCGAACGATAAACGAATAAAGAATATGAGAAGATGTATTTACGGTCACCATCGTGCAAGGAAATTGTAGAGGAAGTACAAGCCCATTCATAGAGTTTATTGCACAAAATAAATATCGTCAACAAGAGAGAACATATGAAAGGTGACGAGAAAGAGCCACGGGACGACGAGACGATCGAGAAAAGAAATGTGTGATAATACCATGAATATTAGAAAATTGTGTGGGAGTTGGAAGACAAAACGAGGAGAGTTAATAGAAATTTTCTTGGGAGAACTTAAGTTAGTTGGTCACAATTTGCAAGTTATGGCGATGAGGGATATCGACGTAATTCTAGGAATGGTTTGGTTAACCACGAATTTTGCGACGATTCACTGTAAGGAGAGACAAATATCTCTACAAGCTCCGGGAAAGGAACCCACCGTATACCATGGAATCTCGATGAACCGGTGAACCGCTATAATCTCTGCGCTTCAAGCTACCGCATTGATGAAGAAAGGCCGTTCTGCACATCTCGTCTACCACCACGGGGCCGAGAAACAAGAAAGGAAAGTGGAAGACGTCGCTGTCGTACGAGAATTTTCAGACGTTTTTCCCGAAGTATTACCTGGACCGCCGCCAGATCGACAATTGGAGTTCACTATTGATCTCGAACCAGGAGCCGCACTTGTGTCTAAGGCACCGTATCGAATGGCGCCTAAAGAGTTGGAGGAACTCAAGATACAACTTCAAGAGCTCATGGACCTAGGATTCGTTAGGACTAGTATCTCACCGTGGGGCACACCGATGCATTTCGTCAAGAAAAATGACGGATCGATGAGAATGTGTATCGACTATAGAGAATTGAACAAATTGACTCTCAAGAACGAGTATCCACTGCTGAGGATAGATGACCTGTTTGACCAACTCCGAGGAGCCGGTGTGTTTTCAAAGATGGACTTAAGGTCTGGATATCATCAACTGAGAGTTCAAAGGGAGGACATACCGAAGACCGCATTTCGTACAAGATATGGTCACTATGAGTTCGTTGTGATGCCGTTCGGTCTAACGAATGCACCTGCGGTATTCATGGACTGATGAACCGGGTATTCCATCCGTACTTGGATAAATTCATTTTGGTCTTCATAGATGACGACCTGGTCTAGTCGAAGAACGGGAAGGAGCACGAGGAGCATCTACGAATCACTTTGGAGACGTTGAGGACCGAGAAGATGTACGCCAAACTTAGCAAGTGTGAATTTCGACTGAAAGAAGTAGACTTTCTTGGACACATTGTATCGGCAGAAGGAATCCAAGTGGATCCCGCCAAAGTTGAGGTTGTACAACAATGGAAGTCACCGTCGACACCGAACGAGATTCGGAGTTTCCGGGATTGGCCGGATACTGCCGAAGGTTCATAGAAGAGTTCTCCAAGATAGCAAGACCAATGATCCAACAACTCAAGAAGGGGGTGAAAGTCAATTGGACCCCGGAATGTGAAGCAAGTTTTCAGCTTTTGAAGGAGAAACTGACCACTGCACCAATCTTAACTATGCCAGAGCCTGGAATGAGTTACGTGGTCTACACTGACGCTTCGAAGGTGGGACTAGGATACGTGTTGATGCAGAACAACAAAGTGATCGCCTACGCATCACGACAATTTAGACCGCACGAGTTGAACTACCCAACCCACGACTTGGACCTAGTAGCAGCAATACATGCCCTAAAGATTTAGAGGAACAATCTCTACGGAGTTCGATGTGAAATCTTTACGAACCACAAGAGCCTGGAATATTTCTTCGAGCAAAGAGATTTGAACCTGCGTCAACGAAGATGGCTTGAATTAGTAAATGACTAAGTTGTGGCATCAACTACCACCCTGGCAAAGCCAATGTAGTGACATATGCTTTGAGCCGAAGGAACCATTCGCAACTAGCTGTTTTTCTGACGGAAGAGGAAAGTCTAATATGAGAGTTAGTAAAATGCAATTGGAAGTGGTAAGGGCACCTGAAACAGTGGAAGGCCGAATTGCCACCTTAGTGGTTGAACCTAATCTAAGAACGAGAATCGATGCAGCACAACGGATGGATACGAAACTTGGAGAAATTCGAACTAAAGTGAGAACTGGCAAATCCAGAAGCTTTAGTGAGGAGTCCGACAACGCCCTCATTTTTGAAGGGAGACTGTGCGTACCAAACGACGTGGAACTCAAGAACGAGAGCATGAGGGAAGCTCATGAGACTCCATACACCGCTCACTCGGGAAGCACGAAGAGGTATCATGACTTGAAAAAGTCCTTTTTGGTGGAATGGTATGAAGAGGGGCATAACGGCCTTCGTGGAGCGCTGCTTAGCCTGTCGACAGGTGAAGGCTCTACATCAACGACCGTACGGAAAAATTGCAACCACTAGAAATCCCCGAGTGGAAATGGGAGCACATCGCTATGCATTTTGTGACAGCATTGCCCAAGACGTAAAAAGGGAATACTGTCATATGGGTAATCATAGACCGGCTCACCAAGTGTGTGCATTTCATACCGATTCCCGTAACGCACGGATCAAACAAGCTAGCTCAAGTGTATATAAAGGAAATAGTGCGACTGCATGGAGTCCTAGTGACGATCACGTCTGACCGTGACCCGAAGTTCACATCAAGATTTTGGATCAGCCTACAACGTGAGCTAGGCACTCGACTGAATTTTAGCACGACGCTCCACCCGCAGACCGATGGACAATCCGAGAGGGCGATCCAAACTCTCGAGGACATATTAAGAACCGTGGTGCTCGACCGTGGAGGAAGTTGGGAATCAGTGCTACCGCTGATCGAATTCACTTACAACAACAGCTCCCAAGCGACAATAAATATGGCTCCATATGAGGACTTGTACAGAAGAAAGTGTAGATCTCCGCTCTTTTGGGACGAAGTTGGGGAACGAAGGGTACTTGGACCTGATGCAGTTAAAGAAACGATTTAAAATTTTTAGACAAATTCGCAAAAAGATCAAAGAAGCTCAGGACAGAAAAAAAATCGTACGTGGATGTCCGGCGAACCGACTGCAATTTCAAGCCGACGACAAAGTTTCCCTCAGAGTATCCCCGTCGAAAAGGATAACGAGTTTTGGTGTCAAGGGAAAGTTGAGACCACGGTTTATCGGGCCTTATGAAATTTTAGAAGGAGTAGAACCCGTTGCGTACCGACTGGCGCTACCGCCAAGTCTCAGAAATGTGCATAACGTCTTTCACTTATCACGGTTACGGAAATACGTGTTCGACCAAAGCATGTGATTCATTACGAAGAACTTGCGTTGAATTCCGACTTGAGCTACGAGGAGAGACCCCAAATGGTCCTGGACAGAAAGGTTCAGAATTTGAGAAATAAATCGATAGCTAGCGTAAAAGTGTGGTGGAGAAACCATGGGTACGAAGAAGCCACGTGAGAACTTGAGGACAAGATGATGGAATTGTACCCGGAACACTTCTCATGAAAGTTCCAAATTTCGGGATGAAATTTCTTTTAAGAGTGGTAGGATGTAACGCCCCACTTTCGGAACCCTATTTCGTGAAACATAAAATTTTTGCATTAAATGCTTTTAATGCCGTGAAGTATGTTAATTAAATGATGAGTGAATTAATTGCATGTTTTCGGTGTGACCTAATTACGTTTTGGAATTTAGATTTGATTTGATTAGTCAAATCCGTTGAGCATATGACGTGGCTGTTGAATAGTCAACATTGTTGGCGAAATGACATGGCCGTTGAATGGTCAATATCGTTGAAGATGTGACGTGGTAGTTTGAATAATTGATGGGGGGTGAAATATATTGTGGCGAATTAATTTTTTCTAAGGCCCATTTTTTTTTTGAAATATTCGACCGCTATTTTTTTTATTGGAGAGAAATTCTATTTTCTTGGATTTAATTATTTGCTCGAGATAATTATCGAAATTAAATCCAAAGCCAATTATTCTTTACTTTCTTCATGAGAAAATCGACCCCCATGCTTGCTCATATGGAGATTTCGAAAACCTCCTAATTATGGGGAGAAGGAATTATTCATTATACTAATTGATCCCTTATTTATTCATTTCCATGAATAAATAATAAATATCCTGACAAATCTTACCATATCTAAGGAAATCTTGCCTTACCTTATTCAATTAAATATTTGAAATTTATTCCTTGTGGAGGGAGCATAAAAATCGCCTACTCCTTATTTTAATAGTGAGATTTTATTATTTTATTCTGCTCCGTATTATTCTATTCAACTCCGTAAAAATATCAAATTAAGTCATGGGCTAATTAAATAGCCAAGACTTGAAATCCCCTCCCCCAAAATCACTCCTATTTCTCCCCTCCCTCATATTCTCCCAAATATTTATTTAATTGTGGGATAATATATCTTGCACTTTATAAATAGGAGAGAAAATCCTAACCCTAGCCACTAACTACACGCCTCCTCTCTCCCTCCCGAACGCCATTTTCTTCTCCCATTCTCTCCCAAATTTTTCTTCTATATTCCTCCATAAGTTCTTCATCCTTTGAGAAGAATTTAAGTTGAAGCCTCAAGTATTGTTGAAGAATCAAGATCATACTTTCTACCGATCGTTTCTATCAAAAAGAGGTATTTTTTTTTGGTCTATCCTTTCTCATCAAACCGATTAATCGGTACTCTTGAACCCTCATGCATATAGTGAGTGTAGAGATTTCAAATCTAAGGGTTTAATTGATGGGGAAACTTGTGTATGCATTTTGAATGCAATTTCGTGAAGTCTAAATAAATCATTGGTGAATGATGTGTGATTATATGCAAGCATATGTGTGTGTTAGAAGCATGAAAAGGTTGTGTTTGAATGAATGGGGATAGAACCCTAATTAAAATTTTGAAACATGAAAAACTGTGAGTTCGGACAGTAGGTTCCGACGCGTTTTTAACTGACCAAATAAACTCCTTTTTGTCCGATTCTTTTTTCTGAGTAAACTTCATGGTGTCTTCTGTGTTGTGTATGAATTTCAACCTATTTGGACGAAAGATGAATTTTTGGTAAATTTTTGAAGTTAACTGCGCAGTTCTACTCGAAAATGTTTTCCCGGCCAGTAGGTTACGCTTTCAATTCGACCGACCTAAAAAGGTTATTTTGACGTGAATTTTAAACTGAAAGTTATTTGATGAGTCTACTGCAGTGTGATAAAATTTTAGCCCCAACAGAAGTCGTGTGAACTTTTAATGATTTTTACAAAATGATGTCGCAGTGCTGTCAGATTTCTATTTTTACAAAAGCAACTATGTTGTTATGTGAAATGATATACATGATTTATGTATGGGTTAAAGAACTACTCTATGATGAAGTGATGTGTTATTCCAAGATGTATGCTATGATGTGATTTCCATATGTTGATGGGGAAAAGGGAACCGTCGGGGACATGCATAATATTAAGTCAATGTTTGTGACTAATTGGTAATACATATCATCTAAAGGTGATAACGCGTGCGCGAAGTGTGAAAACAAAGGGAATGCAGTACTTGAAATCTAAACGGTCGAGGTGGGCTCTCTTTTAAATAAGGACTATGTCCTAATGTTTTATCGATGGAAATAACCATGATTATCATGCCTTGATTTGTTTTTACGTGCCTATCTGATGTGGTTTTTGCCACTATTATATAAATCAATTCGGGTCCTCGTAGGGCTGCAAACCCTACTTGGATTAGTGTACACCTATGGTAGACTGTGTGCTAGCGTACGGGATGGCCGGTCTAGTGACCTGGTTTGCGACCGCATTCCTTGTTATGTATTGGCAGATATGGCTAACGTCTATGGGAAAATGACTGATCAGTCGACTTTTACAATGGGAAATGATTTTGAGTACCTCGGGCCTTTCTAAAGCTAAACCCCGATGGTTACTTATGTATGGCATGATAAATAACAATTTTTTTTATGAAAATGTTTTCGGCATAAGTCCACTGAGTATTTTTATAAGTACTCAGCCCTGCATGTGTTTTCCTTATGTGCAGGTTGAGCGGCGACGAGCGGTTGGCGGTGTTGAGCAAATTAAATAAATTGATAGTATTGTCTTGAAACTCAGAGTGTCGTCGTGTCTTCACACATGACGTCACTCTTTCTCTTGGTCGTTTTCCGCTGCGATATTTTCTTTTACCTATTTGCTTTTGGGCTTGAATTTGATTTTGTTCGGTTATGTGACTTCTTTAAAGTCTTGTTGGATAATGTCAAAATCTATATCTTAAATCTTTTCCTTGAATATTAATGTCCGGCCCAACTCATTCTTTAAACCCGGGTCCTCATCTTGTTTTATACCTAATATCTCATTTAATATGTTGGTCAAACCTTCTTGATGAAACCCTAGCCTATTTTCCTTATTATATTTAAGTCTGTTTAAGTCGCGATCGCCGCATTTATTATACCCTAGAAGGGCGGTCGTGACAACTGATATGGAGACACAGCAGCAGAGAGAGCACTCGGAGAGACAGGTGAAACAGTATCCAAGTAGTACAGACCGCCACGCTCATGTCCTCCACCAATCGTCCTCTTCGTCTGCAGGTCCTGAAAGATACAATATGAAGGATAAAAACTGACAGAACAATTGTGAGTTTTTGTTAGGTGACCAATAGATATTAAGCTGACTAGAAAATTTAGGGCAAACAAAACATTATCAAGGGTAATATGAGTAGTGGGTTTGACAACACCAGTGCCAGTTATAGGAGAATAGTTGCCATCAGCAAGACGAACAGATGGGAGAGAAGATGGAGAAAAAGATGTCAAAAGGGATTTTGTACCAATAATATGGGTAGAGGCACCCGAATCCAACATCCAAGACTTACCAGAAGAGACAACAAACGCAGCTACAGAAGTAGAGGCATCAGTAGTAGTAGATGAAGAACTTGGCGCAGTAAACTCAATGTTATTAGCCCAATCTGGTTTGCCAAACTTCTTCCAAGACTTATCAGACTCATGATTCGAACGACCACAATGATCACATAGTCGATCATGAAACCCTCGTCCTCGACCTCGGCCACGTCCCTGTCCACGGCCACGTCCACCATACGAACCTCGACCGCGAGCAGACATAGTTGAATTATCAAACGAGCAGACATAGAGAAGTAATCATTGACTGACTGAGTATCCTGAGTATGAGAGAAAAGTTTCTCATATAATTCAAATACCCGAGAGACGTTTTTGTCATTGAAGAACATGTCCCGTAGAGCATCCCACATGGCTTTGGCACTATCCAAGCACATGATATTTTGACTGATAGCTGGTTCTAGGCTATTGAGAAGCCAAGTCATGACGGAGCAGTCATCGACACACCAAGTGTAGTAGTTGGCATCTGTAGTAGCATGCGGGGCAGTTTGAACATGACTTTTCTTCTTCTGTGATCCCAAAAATAGGAGAAAAGCACAGGACCAAAGCATATAGTTGGAACCATTCACCTTAATGGTGGTTCCAATAGGAGGTCTAAAATTAGACATGATAAAACGAGAGTAAATCTGATGCAGAGCAGCAGGCAAGAGCGCAAGCCAAAAAAGAAGTAGCGGGCAGCAGCGCAGGGAGATGATAGCGCAGAGCAACGGAGTAAGAGTAGAACAGCAGACAGATAAGGTTGCAGGCAGATAACAGTTGCAGAGCAGCGGAGCCGGAGCCGGAGCAGGAGCAGGAGCAGCGGAAGGAGCAGTTGCAGAGCAGCGGAGGCAGGAAAAAAACCCTAATTTTTGAAACCCTATTTTTTTTTATTACTAAACTAGCGACGAATTCGAACCCGCTTTGATACCATGTAGAACAGTAAAATATAGAGACATAACGGAGAAAGTAGTAGTGTATATATCATTAGTAAACATAGGCCACATATATATAGTACAAGAAACTAAGCTAGGCTATGTTACATAACCGATGTGGGATAGAATTCATATACTATATTAACAGTGTCAAACTCTGTAAAACTATTGAAGCTGTCTTCACAGTTTGTGCACTGCCACTGTGAGCCAGGATTAGAGAAAAGAATATTCCTTCCACCTTGTATGGTGCATAGGTAGGAACAAGGTACCCATACCATTTGCATTCCTTGTGTACCATTTTCTTGTTCCATACTGATAGATGTAATGAAACATATTCAAGAACAACATTTTCCAGTCAAACTATAATGTTGGAAGAAACTTACATAAAGGTGCATTCACATGATCAGTGGAAGCTGCTAGTCTGGCGAGATATTGTTGAGACTCTGAATCACGCAAAGCAGGCCCGTCAATGTTGTTTACTACAGCACAAACAAAAGATTCACCATCGTCCAAATGTGGGCCATCGAGAAATGAAATAAGGTCATCCATAGATTGGGTATGAAATGGTTGCTGGTTCTTAGGATGATTTTCCAATTTCCTTTGGGTTTTCAATTGCTCCATCAGAAGTTCAGCTAATGTAACTGTAACCTACAAATTTCACATCCATGAGTTATTAAGCATTGTGGAATTCTGACAATTTATCTTCAACTCATCCATAAAAAGCATCAGTATGGGGACAACAACCATACAAAAGTAGCGAGAAAACATACACGGGGCTATAAGGGATCCATGTATTCTGATAGCATCATCAGAGATACTCTACATAACCAATTACTATAAAAGTTGAATATCTTTTCAAAGCAAAATGCGAAGAGTATAGATTAAATTAGGTGATTGTAAAGGCGTAATCTCCAGGAAGAAAGTTTACAAGAAGAGGATGCCACATTCAGTTTTGATTTAGACTACCCAAAATCTGGTATTCCTGACTAGATATTATGTTTCCACTCAACTTTTTTGACCTGGGGTTTATTTTTAGGCAATGCTATGTATACATGGTATAATATTTGTTGTCGCAATTCGCATCTAGAAATTTTCTTGGTGGTCATGTTTTTATAAGGCTAAAGGCCACAGAACTAAGCTAACCATACTCTTACATTTATGCTGTTCAAGAAGTTCCTCAGGGATAATTAATAGCATGCACACCTATTTATGTATGCATGCAAGTTTTATACATACCAAATATTACACCATTTAACCCAAAATGAGATATTGGACCTCTGTGTAAGATAAAATGTTCAAGTAAACTGCTGCCAAATTTTTCACAACTTGAGAAGCTGATTGGGAAGAATAGTCAAAGAACATCCTATTGTGATGTCCTAAAAGAGACTTAGAAAAAAAGTTTCGTTGCAAATTAAATTACTTCTGAAGGATAAGGAAGATATCCCATGCACCTTGACCACAAAAAATGTAATTTACATATCATTTATCACATGTCTAATTAGGTAAGTAGTATATCATATACTAACAACAAAGATGATAGCAAAATGATGACTCAATCTGCATATTTTGCACTTATTTCAGTAATACACTTTCAAGATCGAGAATGAGGTTATGACACATTGTAGCATCCACTTTTTTCGCTAAAGGGTGAGAAAATGACAACAAAATGCTAATAAGTAGTTACCCAGAAATACGTGTTACAACTGAATCATGTGCAAGTAATATTCACAGCCCATCAAACATCTATATGTTAAATTAAATGAAGAATGCCCGCAGAATGCAGATAGGAAAGAAGAAGGGAATGATCACCCATGACTAATTATACTCTAATGTTGCAAATCACAATATCATTGGCTTTACCTGTTTAAGATTGATTGTGTAACGCCCCACTTTTCGAACCCTAATTTTCGAACCCTAAAGCACTTGCATTTAATGCTTTTAATGTCACGAAGTCCGTGGATTAATTGTCGAGTGGAATTGTTGTTGGATACTTTTTGTGACCTAATTTTTGAGTTAGAATTTTGACCGGGTCAACTTTGTTGAATATGTGACGTGGCTGCTTTGAATAATTGATATGGGGTGAAATTTAATGTTCGTGAATAATTGATAATTTATTATTAGAGCTAGAAATTGTGAAGTAAATCACAATGCGAATTTAAATAATTTCTTTCCGTGAGGAATATTTATTGGACTCGATTCCGTGTTGGATCCGATAAATTAAATAAATAATACAAAAATCTAGTCTGGTGATAAATAAATTATGGGCTGCACAATTTAAAATAAAATACAATGGACTGTGAATTAAACTAATCTAATTAAATATTCTCCATGTCGCTTAGGCATGCATACATGCAAGATAAATAATTACTTAAAGCCTAATTTAAGTATATTATTTTTGTAAAGGAACGTCGTCGCACGACGCGTAATCTCAGGACAGGAAAGGCACCCGTTTAAAAGAGTTTTAAAACAAACGAGGTGGGTCTTTCTCTTCTTTCTTTTAAAGCGTGTTTTATGTGGAAACATGATTTATGAATGAGTTGTCATGCCATGTTTTGTTTATGATTACCTATCTGTTGGCTATGTCAACCAGTTAAATCGAATTCGGGTCCCAGTAGGTCAGTAAATCCTACTCGGACTAGTGTACACATATGGACCGTGAGCTAGCGCCAGGTTGGCCGGTCCAGGGGGCGTGAGCTAGCGCCAGGTTGGCCGGCCCAGTGATCGTGGAATGTGGCCATATTCCCGATTCACGCATTGAGATATGGTATATCATCAAAAGTTTAAAAGACTGCAGTCTATTTTCAGAAAGAAATAATAGATTTTAGTGACCGGGACTTATTTTCAGAAAAGAACCGCGTTCACTCAGCTTGGCTGACAACTAAAAGAAAAGAGTTTTCGGCATGAGCCCACTGAGTGCACCAAGTACTCAGCCCTGCATATTGTTTTCCTTAATGTGCAGGTTGATCGTTGTCGCGGCGGAGGAGGTGTTGGGAAGAAAGTAAACTAAGTTAGGCAAGAAAGAGATAGTTGATGTAGTATGTCTTCATACATATTGCACCGTCTTGGTACTCTTCCGCTGCGAAGCTAGAATTTGTTTTAGTAAAGACAATGCCCAGAAAATACTCTGATTCAGTATGGTTGTACTCTCTTTCACATTCAGACAATGTTTCTCTTGAATCGATTATCCTTTTGTGAAGAGTTGAGAACATTTAGTAAGTTTTAGTCGCGAAATAGCTACACTTTCTTTGACTAGGGAGTTGTGGTCGTGACATCTATCGTTTTGTACCTAAATTGCTCCTATTTCAGAATCTAACATCAGATTGCTATCAACAGAAATCGAAATTTTCCAACTTCAAGAATCTTTCTTTTCAGCCTTGTGAACTCCACAACCAAGTCCTACTCACGGAGGTATAATTTCTACCCAATTCCAAGTATGAATTTTTAGCAATTGTTTCACAGCATATCATCATCCACCTTTCCCACACATAACACAATTATTTGAACATAATTGATCAAACCCCCGCTGCTGCGATTAATAAAAAAAACGAAAGAACATAACTTTGAATAAAGAGAACTTACCTTTTCGTGGGGTCGGAGTCTTTCGGGGCTGAACGGGTTAGTTCCGAGACGTTTCGGGGTAAATCGGGGCGAAATCGGAGTTAATCGGGCCTGACCCGGCAGCGACAGTAGCGGGGTTCAGCGGCGCGACGGCGTGTACGCGCCCCAACAGCAGCAGCTCTTCCGGTAAATCGGTGGCTGCACCGACAGCGTCGTGACATCAGCGGCGATGTCGAGCAACGTCAGCGGCGAACAGCAGTCAACGCGACGGCGCGGGCGGCGATCGGGTATGATTCGCCGCCGTAGGTGACGGTGATTGGGTTATCGGTGGTGTTGAGAGCCTCTTCGATTCTGACGGAGATAGAAGAGAGAGAGATAGAGAGAGAGGTGTGGAGATGGTGGAGTGTTGGACCTCTTTTGATTCATTTAAAAATTGTGCCTTTGCTTTATTTAAGGAAATTGAGCTTAATAGATTAATTGGATGATCTATTTAAAGTTAAGGTCTTCTTTTAGTTGGGGTCTTAATTAAATTGGAGATATAAGGTGGAGAAATAATTAAGTTTTGGGCCAATAATTAATGGTGACGAAATGTTTTTTTTTCGTCGGAGATGTTTTTTTTCTCTATTCTTTGCTTTAGGCTTTTCGTCTCCAATATACAAAATGAATGTAACCATTTATAGGGATTCATAGTCGGTTAAACCGACTAACAATTCTACTTTATATAATATAATAATTGTGATGGCTTTTGACTGCATAATTCATTTTACATATTTATATCAGCTACATGAATGCACACATGAGTTACTCATTATACAATTCTACTTTATATAATATAATAATTGTGATGGCTTTTGACTGCATAATTCATTTTACATATTTATATCAGCTACATGAATCCATACATGAGTTACTCATTATATATAAGACTAAAGTCCCAAAATGGTCCCTAACATTTGACGGTTTTTTTATTTTGGTCCAAAACATTATCTTTTGAATTATTCGGTCCCCCACATTTGAAATCGGACCACATTTAGTCCTAAATTGACGGAATAGTTAAAATTTGACGGAATGTGACAGTCAACGCTATTTTAATCAATTTTGACCATATTAATATTTACAAAAAATTCGATTTTTTTTCTTTTTGAAATAAGTGCAAATTTGGGGTGGTTGCTATTCAGCTCCGCCGTGGGGTTGCCAGTGGTGAGCCGGCAGCTCTTCAATTCCCTATTCCTGCACAAAGACGACGCCGCCTGCCCAGCCAAAGATTTCTACACCTACGACTCATTCAAGCCACCAGATGCTTCCCAAGATTTGGCCGCACAGGCAGCCTCTCCACGCGGAGGCGCGAGGTGGCAGCATTTCTAGCTCAGATCTCCCACGAGACCACCGGCGGGTGGGCCACCGCCCCCGACGGCCCCTACTCTTGGGGGCTCTGCTTCAAGGAGGAGGTGTCTCCACAGTCCATATACTGCGACCCGGCCAACACCCAGTGGCCTAGCGCTCCCGGCAAGTCTTACCAAGGACGAGGCCCGATCCAGCTATCGTGGAACTACAACTATGGACCTGCCGGAAGAGCCTTGGGATTCGACGGCCTACGCAACCCAGAGATAGTCTCCAACAACTCAGTGATCTCCTGGAAAACTGCCCTCTGGTTTTGGATGACGGAGCAGAAGCCGAAGCCCTCGTGCCACAACGTCATGGTCGGACGCTACGTCCCCTCTGAGCTGGATCTGGCGGCCAACCACACAGCCGGTTTTGGGCTAGTGACCAACATCATCAACGGCGGGATCGAGTGTGGGGTCCCGACCAGTGCCTCCGTCTTGGATCGGATTGGATACTTCCAACGATATGCTGCCATCTTCAATGTCACAACTGGACCTAACCTGGATTGCCAATATCAAATTTGCATTTATTTCAAAAAGAAAAAAAATCAAATTTTTATAAATATTATTTCTCGATTTATGCGTGTCATCCTTGCGCAGGGGCCATGCTAATCTTCTCTGTATCGTTTCAATTTTATCGGATGTCCCCGAAGGGACAAATTTTTATAAATATTAATCTGGTCAAAATTGATTAAAATAGCGTTGACTGTCACATTCGGTCAAATTTTAACCATTCCGTCAATTTAGGACTAAATGTGGTCCGATTTCAAATATGAGGGACCTAATAATTCAAAAGATAATGTTTTAGACCAAAATAAAAAAACGCCAAATGTTAGGGACCATTTTGGGAGTTTAGTAAGAAAATTTTATCATAGCTAGCCATAGCCAACAATTTGTTATATACTCCAATTTTTTTACTGTCTCACACATCACTATATATGACACGTGCACTACAAGGAAAGAGTGCTAGGTTTGAATCATCTTATGGAAAATTATTGTTTCCAAAAAGGGCTATTATTGATTATTAAAATAATGTAAATAACTTCAACTATACTAAATGAATAAAATAGCAATCTTAAGAGCGTACATTACTATATTTTGCTTCACTAAATAAAGTTAATAATTAGGAGATTGGTCATATTCAATTTTGTGCCTATGTGGGTAAGAACGTGCATGCAGGATTGTGATCACTTATTTTTTTAGCCTAATTGAGAATTGAGATGCATTATTAACCACTCATTTTATAAAAATGAGTGGTCCAGAATTTGCCACATAAAAAATATTTTTAGACTAATTAATTATGAAAGGGCAGAATGGTAAATGCAGGGAGGAGACGATTCAGATCCCCAATCTTCCTATCCAGATTCTTCCGACAACGAAACCGAGGCTTGCTCCTTCTCCGCCGCAGCGTCTCCTTCACCACTGCCTGCAGGTAAGGCAGATCGTCGATCTGTGTTTCCTCGAATATGTTTCCTTCTCCGACGACGTGGCGGAGCTCTTCTGTCTCCGCCGCCATCGCAGCCGGGTGGCGGAGGAGCTCCACCATCGCCAACTCGATCGTGCTGCTCGTTGTCTCCGATCCGGCGAGGAACACCTCATGCGGTAAATTGAATCTCAAATTTGATGAATTAGGAGTTTAATTAATCGTTTAATTCGATCAATTACCATGATGATATAATGTGGAGTTGATGATCTTCATGATTAGAAGCAACTAAATCCATCTAACTATATCTCAATTTCATCAGAAACAACTGTTCTTAATTTCAGATCTGTCTCACTGATTTTGATTTTTGAAGGTATCCTATGTTTTCAATTGAATACTTCTACAGTAAAGAGAGGTTTTGTTTCTGCATAAATTTCGTAGATCTAAGGCTTCTTTATTCGTTTGGATATACCAGTTGTTGTCGTTTTGATCTTTCTACAAATTCCTTCTTCTTTGTTTATTAATTTTTGTTTGGTTGAATTGAATTTTTATGCACTTTGTTCGGATTTCGAGAAATCTCGTTGCGTTTGCCTATGAGTGAAGGTTCAATTCGTAGGAGAAATCATTAGTTTATTGTTTCTCTCTCTAGAAATTCTATTTCCCGCGTCGTATTAATCGTCAGCATCTGCTGATTCAGCTCAATTTCATTCGATTTGTTGACAGAGAAATCGTTGATTGCACGCCAATGGAAGTCGTCGTCGGTGAAGAGAAGCTGTTGACATTTTGCTATAAGTTATTGACATTTGATATGTATGCTATTGACATGGGACATGTGTTGTATGATCATGATGCCGTGTCAAATAAAAAAATTAAGATAAAATAGTTGTTATTTTTTAATTACAAGAATTGTTTTTGAGTTGTTGACACTACATACAAGTTGTTGACAAGCTATTGACATTTGATATATAAGTTGTTGACATTTTGCTATAAGTTGTTAACATTTGATATGCAGGCTATTGACATGTGTTGTATGATCATGATGCCAGAACTTGTGTCAAATAAAAAAAATTAAGATAAAATAGTTGTTAGTTTTTAATTCCAAAAATTATTTTTGAGTTGTTGACATTTTGATACAAGCTGTTTAACTGATTGACATTTGATATATATTAAATACTACTATGTTGACATTTTAATATATAAGTGATTGACAAGTTGTTGACATTTTTATATAAGTTGTTGACATTTGATATGAAAGCTATTGACATTTTAACGTTTGATGTTGACATCGTAGTTGACATAATGTCTCCGTAGTTGACATCGCGCAAAAATGACAATTATGCCCCCTAGTTGACTTAATGTCTCAGTAGTTGACATTGGGCGAAAATTGTGAATGATTGGCTGAAAATGGATATTAGTTCTCAATTAGGCCCAAAAATCTCAACCTAACAAGACCATATATATATATATATATTGTCATGCACTAAACACTCCCATGCACACACTTAAATTAGCTATTTAAGGTCACGTACACATACACGCTTATACATGTTGGGTGGACTTGGAAAGAGGTGAAAACGCGATTAGAATGCGGATCAAGTTATATGGAATGATAACCGAACCGGTCGGATCAGTTAGCAAATTGCCGTTGCCACTTAATCACTGCAGTCTTGCTCTCGCTCTTTCTTCCTTGCCAAAGTAATTTATAAACTCCCAATTTTGCACAACTTTAACAGTAAAGCGGCAAGTTCGGGGTCTTTCGGGACTGAACGGGTTAGTTCCGGGACGTTTCGGGGTAAATCAGGGCAAAATCGGAGTTAATCGGGCATGACCCGACAGCGACAGCAGCGGCCTGACCGGCGTTGGGTTCAGCATCGCGATGGCGTGTACGCGCCCCAGCAGCAGCAGCTCTTCCGGTGAATCGGCGGCTGCACCGACAGCGTCGTGACAGCAGCGGCGATGTCGAGCAACGTCAGCGGCGAACAGCAGTCAATGCGACGGCACGGGCGGCGATCGGGCATGATTCGCCGCCGTAGGTGACGGTGATTGGGTTATCGGTGGTGTTGAGAGCCTCTTTGATTCTGACGGGAGATAGAAGAGAGAGAGATAGAGAGAGAGGTGTGGAGATGGTGGAGTGTTGGGCCTCTTTTGATTCATTTAAAAATTGGGCCTTTGCTTTATTTAAGGAAATTGGGCTTAATAGATTAATTGGATGATCTATTTAAAGTTAGGGCCTTCTTTTAGTTGGGGTCTTAATTAAATTGGAGATATAAGGTGGGGAAATAATTAAGTTTTGGGCCAATAATTAATTATGACGAATATTTAATTAATCTCCGGAATAATTCAAAGAGCGCTTAAATAAATATTGGGATTAATTTCTACATTTTGGAGGAAAGTACGAGGAGCCAACGGAGGAATTTTTGGGCACAAGCGACCACCGAATAATCAAAAATATGCGAAAATCGAGAAACGAGATAAAAGACTTTACTTAGGATGCATGCATCTTTATTTATGTATTTGAAAAGTTTGTTGATATATATATATATTATCTAAATGTTAAAGGTGAATCATCACAAGTGAATCGTGATACCAAAGGGAAGAGAGTACTTGAGAATTTAAGCAGTTGAGGTGGGTTTTCTTTTACTAAACTCTTTTACGCTTTCAAAAGTATGATTATGATGGAATAAGGGTGGTTTAAATTGTTATGTCATGTCATGTTTGTTTTGATGATGAGATTGTCGTCTGATGCCTAGTTTGTGAGTTCGCTCCATTAGGCTATAGGGTTATATTGAGATTGTTGTCTGATGCCTAGTTTGTGAGTTCGCTCCATTAGGCTATAGGGCTATTTTAAACGAATTCGGGTCTGAGTAGGGCCGCAAACCCTATCAGGCGAGTGTACACAGGTGGGATCGTGAGCCGTCCTTGCTAGTCGGCCGGTCTCGTGGGCGAATAGTGTGGCCACACTTTCGTCGCACTATGGAAAGAGGATGTGATTGAATGATTGTTGAAAAAGTGGGGAGATTGTTTTGACTGGCCAGCCTATGAAATTGTTTTGTGATACTCGATGATATTTCTTTTCTAAATGTAAAACTCGAGTTCACTATGGTATGGATGACATAACGTTCATCAAATGTTTTCGGCATAAGCCACTGAGTATATTAAGTACTCAGCCCTGCATGTGTTTACCCTATGTGCAGGTTGAGCGGCGACGAGCAATTGGTGGTGTTGAGCAATTTAAAATTGAAGCATGGTTTGGTTAGTTGTGAACTACGAGTGTCGTTGTGTCTCCACACATGACGTCACTCTTTCTCTTGAACGCTTCCGCTGAGACATTGTTTTTACTCATCATTCTTTTAGCTTTGAACCTAATTATTTGGATAATGTCAACCTCTTGGCCCCTTTTTATTAAATATTAATTATTGGTCAAACTCTTTATTGAAACCCTAGTTTCCTTCGTCTGTTTATTAAGTTCTTTTAATCACGATCGCTGGTATTTAGGGCGGTCGTGACAGATTGAGTGAAGATATCCATTGATCACAACAACAGAATAATGTGTTAGCGCCATTGAAGCAAATTCTCTTCTTTGACCCAAAACCATACATCAAAAGCCCAAATCCACACACCTTTCACATGGATAATGAAACAACTCAATCAAAGTAGATAAATTTGTATAAAAAAACAAAATAACAATTTGAACCAAAAATACACACACAAGCAAAGAAGATGATACTATAAATTTACCTTAAATTCACATATTTTTCTGCTATCTCATCTGATGTTCTTTCTTGGGCTGACAATTCAGTTTTCATTCACAGTGGTGCGTGCTTCTTCCCGTTGTTCTTACTCTCATTGCGAATGGTGACAAAGTTGGAAGGATACTACGTCATTACTGCTATCCGACGTGACATGGATCCTGTGATCAATATTAATTGTTGTGTTGTATATGCAGATTCTCTGGAGTTTGGTTCATATTAATATACATGTACTGATGTACTACACCAAATCATTCATTGTATGGTAGTTGCATTCATATTTTCTTTTGTAAATGTAAGCAATTGAATATAAATTAGGCGCTACACCTACAACTGAAAGTAGAGGATATATGCTTCATATACACGTGTTGCACAAAGAGTTACCATTGCAACGAACGAATATGAAGAGAAAAGTTGAGAGAACTAACATTAACATTTATTGCTATTGAAATTTGGAAAACTAGAGAAAAACTATAAATAATACACAAGGTATCTAAAGAAAGAGAATCCTACATTCTTTCAATTAACTAAAATTGAATTTCTTAATTAACTTATTAAGATAAAAATAAAATTCTGAATCAAAGGAAACAACTTTCAGTAATTTTCAATACTCCTCCGTAGTGAAATTTACTGGGAACAATCAAGAGCTTTTCAAAATTCTTCGAGCTTCCACACATAATTTTCAATAATTATAATTCTGCTTCCATATTAATCTTCTTAAAGCAATAAAATCAAATCCTTGATAGGTAGTCCTGATATCATGAAGCAAATACTACTATGAAAGTAGAGAAAATATAGAATTTTTTTTTGAAATGCACTTAAACATGAGATGAAAAACAAAAAGTAGAAAATATTTAATGAAAAAACCCCTAGAATATCGCAATTAATTGAAACCGAATTTCTTAAATCAAATACCACTCACTTATATTATGATAAAAAAAAATCTAATTACTTACAACTAATAATAAGCTTAGCTAATTTTTAACAAATGACTATGCTAGTAAAGTGAAACTAAGTTGTACTATCTCCGGTCCTGTATAAATAGATTGAGTCTCGTATATAGAATTAGTTCATATTTATTTATAGGAACATTTTCTTCTCTCTATATGGAGTATTTTGTCACGGCTTCACTATCCAACTATTTTTCTTCTTTTTTCTTTTACTTTTACCATTTAAGTAACTATTGGATGAATAGAATAGATATTAGAGTGTCCACAATAACGCCGCGGCAGCGGCTACTGCTGACAGGGAGACAGCCGTGGCGGGAGAGAGAGCGCCGTGTATGCGGCGTGGACGGGGCGATGGCGGCGGTGGTCGGGGCACCACGGCGGCGGCGCCAATGGATTTTAAATGTATGTTTTTATTTAACTTTTTCTATAAATACAACCTATTGCTCTCAATTTTTACTTCACACATCCACATCCACACTACAATTCCACAACCAGATTTTCATCTCTCTAGATTTATTTACTTGATATGCAAGGCTACGATAGTGATTCTCTTGACAATGGAGATTTATTTTTATTCTAGTCTAATTAAAATATATCAACAATTGATAAAATAATGTGATTTGTGGTTGTGGTATAACTTTTATTGGGTTGGACAAGTTTTTGTGTTATGGACAAATTTTTATGACTGTTATGTGTGAGTGCCGACAAGATTTTGTGACTGTGACTGACAGTGAACACTCTTAAAAAAAATCCCAGTTGACATAGGCACGGATCTTGATGTTCAACAAAAGCAAATAAATTCTGTTTAGCAAAACAAGGTGTCATTGTCACACTAAACAATAACTGCCAAGCAACATATTCCATTTCATCTTTCCTACACTCTCTAAACGCACTCACTCACTGAATCGGATTACTCGGTCGTCTGAAGAGTTAAGGTTAGATATTTTCCAACAGGTTAGCTTTTCTCTTCATTTTTTATTTTTTATTTTTAAATTTGTACAACTTTTTTGGGTTACCATTCCAATGTCTAGTTCACGATGGTAATAGTATTTGTCTAATTTTGCAAAGATGTGCAGTGTTTCAAGTTAGAGTGAATTCAAATCAGTAAACTAGAGATAAGGTTGTGAATCAATAAATGCATTCAAGACTACAATTGTTCCGAGGAATTAAGTAGCGCAGATGATTGCATTCATTCGAACTGGACCGTAATTTTTGGTATGGATTTTCAGCTGATCCAAGAAGTTGCATGCAATGTTTAATTTGATAGATTGAAGTTTCACCTCTGAGTTGCCGATTACAGGTCTATCGTAGCTCGTACGCGAGATGCTTGCTTTGCATGTGTAATTGCTTTGTGTATCTAAATTGTATCTGCATCTCTTGATCACATTTACAATTTTGGGCTCATTTCTTAAATCAACTATGAAAATCAAGAGTGCTATATAGGGTTTTAATGTCGAGAACTTGACTTTAACTTTACAAAGGAGTGATTTTAGTGGGAACTATATAATTAGTTTCATCACAATAGGGCTAGTTTACCTGTTTTGTATCCTCAATTTGTATTAAGCATGATAATACTTTCTGTAACGATCCTTCACATACCCTACCGATAATTGTTAGGGAATATGTGATTTTGTTTGGAAGACTTCATTTTGACTTTTTAGATTTCCAGTCTTAGTGTCATCGGCGGATCCAGGTGGGGTCGCGCGGGGTCGGCCGACCCCACCGGCGGTCCACCGAACACTGCCGGAAAACATCATCTTCGACCTTTGACCTGGTGCAGTTCCGTCTCCGACCCCACGACCAGCTTCAACTCTACCCGAAGCCTTCCGCCTTTTCCAAAAACTAAGAGGAGAAAGGAACAATACTAATAAGAATAGAGTAGAGATAGATAAGGGGAGGGGTTGCAGAAGAAGCTGATGTATTCTCAACGAAGAAGATGAACAGAGAGGTTAATATTGATTTTTGGGCTGAGGAGTGGTTAATACTCCTATTGATTGTTGGGTTAGAAAATCTATAAGTAAAAAATCTAATTGATTGCCTCTGGTCACTCGCCGTTAATACTGCTTTTTCATTTAATTCGCCTGCCAATAATTTTCTAAGCCATGTAGTATTAACTTTTTTTCTTCTTAATTTTTCCACAAATTTACATAAATTCCTAATTTATTTAAGTTTATTAGTTAAAAAAATCAGTCAATACTGTTCTTTTTAAATAATTTTATCTTTATTACAAGAGTTACAACTTTCTTTATAAATAAAAATTCTATATTTCTACCCAATTATTATTTTGATTAAATAGAAAGTTATAGTAAGAGACTAAGATTAAGATTTTTGAGGGGCATAGGCTTTGCACAAAAAAAATTGGTGCGTTATTGATATTCTTTTAATCATGTTTTATTATTTTTTTACTTTTATTTTGTTTATTTGACCTAATTTTTATGAATATAATAATTATATACTTATGTTTTTTTATTATTGATTTTAATTACCATCCATATTAAATTAATGGATAAATTTATTTTAAAAATATCTTGAGTTTGTATCTGTTCTCATGAGTTTTATCTGTTCTTCTGGTGCTAATGTTGAACACAATCAACGACTGGAAGATATGTTTGCAATTATTTCCAATGATAAAATTTCGGTCAGCTTCAAAATATGAATATTCGTAAAAGTTAAAAATATGAACTCGTAAAAGTCAACTATCGTGATAAAACAAAGATAATTTTATTTGTAATGTATTTTTATAATATATATAATATTATTATATTAATTATCTCGTCCGACCCCACGATTTTTAAATCCTGGATCCGCCCATGCTTAGTGTATTTAGGCATGTTTCAAATCATTAGGTTTATTATATTCATAAGTAGATTTACATAATCAATGTGTACATCCACCGTAATTGTAAATTTACGTGAAGATTTGCTTATTCTTTTCTAATCTAATTAGGGCTCCGTTTCTTTTCTCAGGCTTAATCTAAGATTTGATTTTTTTTAATAATAAAATAAAATAATAATTTAATAATATTTAATTGGTTCTTTAATTCTAATCAGTTAAACCGATCACCGAGATGCAGATTGGAACCGAAATAACCGATAACCGAGATGGGGCAGTTCTCGGTTAACCGAAAACCGAGGTGTTCGGTTCGGTCATCGGTTAATCAACTAACCGACGACCGAATTATCTGCCCTAGCTTCCACACACATGCAGAACGAGACACACAATTGGCGGAGATGGTCGTATGTGCACCATCGGAAAATGTCACGCATGCATGATGACCCAATCACTCTAATAAACTGGGGGGAAGCAACCTTACAAAGATTTCAAAATCCAAAAATGTTCAATCTGAGTTCAATTTCATTTGTTACAAAATTCAGAAGTTCTCACCCTCTCTAATAGTACCAGTTCAATGTGATCCCTTCTTAACATATACATGTATATTAAACAATTTTACATCCCCTATTGTCGTTATTGATCCGTGCACTCTGGAAAGCTAGACTTAGCAGAAGAGAGTTTGTTAAATGGAACAGGAAAATAGTCTCGGATGGTTTTCCTTTTCAGCGAGGGAGGAGGGTTTAGAACTGAAGAAGGGCTTCTGGCTTCAGTTTCTGGAGTTCTCACCAAGTCCTGTTTCACTTCAAAACTAAAGGACAACTTCTTCTGGGATTCTGGTGTCCTCATTTCTGGCATTGTTATGGGAGTACGGGAGTTGGTGTCTTCGTTGCTTTTTGAGTTTGATGGCTCATCTGCGAACAGTTTTCGCCTCTCCACCCTTGGAAGAGCCCGGACTCTCTTTCTCAGTGACGAAGGAGATCGCATATTTGAATAGCAACTGCTTTGGATGTTCCAAAGACGAACCTAAGAGGTTGCATGAAATTATGTAAGTTTATGCTTTAAGAATGTAGCAAAGTGATCTAAAACTATTTCGACTACAAGTCTAAGAGGCTTACTGTGAAATCGTCTGAGCAAGTTGCCACTTTCCCCATCTCTGATGGACACCTGCACATACCAGAGTCTTGATTAGAATATGTATAGTACCAAGCCAATAATTTGAAAAATAAATGTTTCTTGGAGGACGTACCAGTTTACTGCTGTGACTTCTCCGTCATGGCTTTTCAAAACAATAGGATCCATCTGGGGTTTGTCCACCTGCCATATGTAGGCATTCCCATCACTAGAACCGCTGAGTATGTGAGCTGCATCAGGGCTGATCGCTGACTGTAACGAAGGAAAATTTATATTTTGAGCTGCCAAGGCTGATTGAAAAATTATATTGTGCACCTGAACTACATTGAACATAGCAAAGATTTATACTTTCACAAAGAAAGACTCAGTTCGGCCTCCAGAAAATGTTTTTATTGGGCCCTTCTCAAGCTGAAGCACATTATACAGGTAAACCCTGAAAATAACAAATAGATTTATGTCAAGCTTCACATTTGATATTTTCATTAGTTTCCTCTGGTCACATTTGTATTCAATCAGAATGTGATTAGTACCTTATAAATTAACTATGAAAGCTTAGGATTCAATATGAAATTCACCTGTGATCCATGCATGAGGCAGTGATAAACATCCCGTTTAAGTCTTGAGACAGGCTAGATATGCCATGTAATCTCTTTTCCTACAAAATAACAATTTGCTCCTTTTAGTCCTTTAAAAACTCTGATGATAATTGATACACCATGTTTCACTTAGGTTTACTGCATAAGCAACCACCATTGAACAGAAATTTTAGGTATTTACCTCGGTTGATGATTCTGACTTTGGACATGCTTGAGTAACTGGAGCTTTGAGATACCGTGTGTCCCAGAACTTAATTATGCTAAAAAATAGAAAAACAAATCAGCCTATGAATGATCTATAACTTAAATGAGTTAAAGATGTGAGTATATGTAGCATTGTCACACACCTGTCAACTGCTCCAGCAGTCGCAAGAGAAACTTCATCTTTGAGATAAAGCACTGATGTGATACTCATTGATTCAGCCTGTAAATATTTTAGATCACATTCAAAATGCTTGCTAAATAGATAAATAAGTAAACTAATGAAAACACAAACCTTTCCACGCCTGCAGCGTCTTCGACCTGAAGAAGTATGTGCTTCTTGCACTATAGATAAAGGCCTAAAATATCAGCACCAAGACCAATGGTTAGAGTCTACTAATCATACTGATAACATATGATATTTTTCTTATTTTGCTGATGAATTCACATGTAATTGTGTAAGCTAGCTGTAAAATACATAAATAAACATTTACGGATTCCATATGCACAGAAACTTACTGTACACGTGAATTGTGGACACTCTTGGAGCATCTGGTATCCCATACAGCAAACGATCCATCTCTTGAACCAGAGACAACTAACTCTGTGAGGGAGGACAAGAAATTGAGTAAGATTTTCTCAAACTGTGGGAATCAGAATAAAAGAAAGTGGCCTTCAGAACAATAAATAGTAACTATGGAATACATGAACTTACCCTGATTACTAGGGTGGCAGCTGATGGACTTAATACTTCCAGTGTGTCCCAGCAAAGCTCTTATGCACTTACGCTCTTGTGTGTCCCAAATCTTAATCTGCCAAAAGTCGGATTGATGTGTTACCATCTTAATAATATTTTAGAACAAAATAGATCATTAAGCTTCAACAGTCTCAATCTGAATGAAACTTTATCATGAATTGTCAAATCTTTATGCTGTAACTAACTTATGAGGGGTGAGGAGAAGGTTACACATAAAACAAATAAAAAAAGGGATTCCCAACATTGTGTGCAATTTCTAGGATTCATTTCCTATACACTATACGATTCATAAGTGATATTGGCAGAGGGGAGCATTGTCTTCTTAAAGAGAAGGGCGACTTACACTTTGATCTCCTGAGGCGGTTAACATATTTGCATCATCCTGCAGAAATTCAATTTAGACTGCTGTCACAATGAAAGCAAGTTTACCAAGGAACATATGCAGGAGAAGTTACAATTAGTTTATTTATTATTTTAAAATCAAAATCATGATTGAAGATCATATTTTTGATGAGTTCCTAGTTGAGTTCACAAGTTTAAATCATGAGTAATAAGCATTCCTAGTTGAGTTCACACGTCTTGAGATTAAACAAGTACATATGTAGCTTCTACAACCTTAGAAGGACTATTCAAGAAAGTCTAGAAAGATACTCAACAGCATAGGCCAGCAACTTAAATACTCAGTGCCTACATCTTTAAAAAAGGATGCATATCTACTTCACAGGTTTTGCGAAACAAGTCCAAAGTTGGAAATCTAAGCATACCTTAATCCAGCATAAGTCAAATACAGCATTTTCGTGAGCTACCCACTCAGTCACCTTAGCCTTCTCTGCGAAATCATTACAAAATGGGAAAATTGAAATTCAGAACGGAGTCCAAAAATGATAACCTAATTTTGATAGATCTCGCTCACCTGCATTCTCTTGGAACGAATCATTATCCAATAATTTCTTCCTCGTATCAGTCAATGTGACATACCCCGCCTCATCAGCTAGAGCAAGAATATGCGCATTTTTGCTGGTCTAAACAACACGGAAAATGCGTATGAGCTAAAATGAGCTTTCAGCTGAAACAAAATCTCAGACATTTAAAAAAAAAACTGTTAAAATTAACCTTGCAGAAAGACAGAGCCATTGGGGGCGAAGGCTCGCCATCGTGCTCGATCGCTACAGCTCCGATTGGGTCAAAACCTAGCGAATCGTTTCCGATATACGGCCGCTTTCGTACTGATATTGCAGAAAGCTTAATCAAAATCACAGTAATAGTATAACAGAATCGTATTGATATTGATTTCTCTGAAAAAAAATAACAAGAATTAGTTCAACTATACCTCGGAATCCATTGACTTCTCTAAGCTTCAAGTCTAGGAAAAATGATTGAGATCTGGAGGTCTCCATTTCTGCTGATGCTGCTGCTGCTGCTGCTGCTGCTGCTCTCTCTCTCTGGAATTCGAAACTAGTGGTGAGGATTTACCGGAGTATTGATGAGGTTTAATTTGGCGGGAGGAGATGGGCGCGTTGGGAAGCAGGAAATCTTTAAATTTTTCACCTTTCATACTTGTGAGTGTAATTGGCGGTAATGTCGCAGCAGGGAGTTTTAGTCAATTGGTATTTTTATAAAGAGTGAATTACATATTTAGGCCATATATTTATCATGATGCATGTTTACGGTCCCTATACTTGCAAAATATTATTTGCGGTCTCTATACTTGTACTTATGCGCATTTTAAGATTCTTTTCACTTTTTAAGTTTTTTTTAGACAAAAGCACCCCCAAAAGTTGGAGGGTAAATTTGTACACTATTTTCTCTCATTTCCCCTTCTTCCTCCTTTTTCCTCTTTCCGGAAAACATTGTCGAACATTTGAGTTGTGGACATGTTCTATAATCCATAGAAGTTTGGTTGCCATTGTGCAGTTTGTGGTTGCAAAACAATACTCCACTACAAATCAGCATTAGATATCAACATCCCAACAAAAATACCATTCTTATTCAACGTCCTTCAAATCAATCATAGCCCTTTGATTATAAGAGGAATTCGGGTTTCTAGGCCAATTGGCCTTTAAAATTACGCAAATGTACCCTTTTTGTTATCTATTCCATATATGGGAAAAACGCCAATGCTATTGGCGTGTCTATAAGTATGCACGCCAATTTGATAGGCGTGTTTTTTAGTAAAGACGCCAACTTCAATGGCGTTTTATACTTGCGGCGTATTTTAGACGTATTGTCGGCAAGAGGAATTACGATAAAACACGCCAACCAAATTGGCGTGTATTACCTAACAACGCCATTGGCTATGGCGTGTAATTGTTATAAAAACGCTGAAGAGAATGGCGTGGTTATTGAAAAACGCCAACACGAAGAGCGTGTTTTGTGAAACACGCCAACCTGACTGGCGTGTTTAGTCAGAATGATATACCAGCCTTCCTCCCCCAAATCGCGAAAAAACACCCTCACACACTTCGCGATTTCGATTTCTCCAGCTCCTCTCTCTCCGCGAATTCGCTCTCCTCTCCCTGATTTCGCCCTCCATTCGTCAGTTAGTGTTATTCTTCCCCAAATTCATCTATTTTATTCGGTTAGTATGCTTATCTTTCACATTATTGGAGTAATTGTTGGATAATTAGCTAGGGTTTATAATGGGTTGTGAATTGAGTTGAAATATTATGCATTATGGATTGTTTGAATGACATTATTGTTGATTATTATGTTGGATTGTTTGGGTTTAAGTGAATTTGTGTATAAATTTGAGGAATAACCTAAACCCTAGGGTTGTTATAGTTAAAAAATTGGGCAAATTGTTTTGGTTTATGTTGTTAGGTTTGACAAATTTGTGAATTGTTATAGTTTGAATTGTTTTGGTTTATGTTGTTATAGTTTGAATTGTTATAGTTTGAATTGTTTTGGTTTATGTATAAATTGTGTATAAATTTGTGAATTGTTTTCATTTATGTTGTTATAGTTTGAATTGTGTATAAATTGTTTTGGTTTATGTTGTTATAGTTTTGGTTTATGTTGTATAAATTGTTTTGGTTTATGTATAAATTGGGCAATTTGTGTATAAATTGTTTTGGTTTATGTTGTTATAGTTTGAATTGTTAAATTTGTTTATATTATTAGGTTTGACAAATTGAAATTGGACAAATTGAAATTGTTAGGTTGGGCAAATTGAATTGTGTTATGTGAATTATTTGATTTTGGTGTTCAATTTTGTGAAATTGGATTAAATTGTATCTAATTATTGAAATGGTTTATGTTTGTCTATTGTTGAATTTGGATTATGAATGTTGTGTAGGTAACATATGGCATCATCTTCAACCTCTCGTCGTCGGCTTGCATGTGGTCCTGCGGATCCATCAGTTTTGTACTTTCAGAGACAACACGTCTCTAATGACATATGGGCAGGAGTTCCATCCAAAGATGTACGCTGCCGACGATACGAAGGAATAATTTGGGATGTTCCCATCAATCAACATGTCTTGGCATTAGTGGACCAGATGGGGTTTGGTGGTATATTAAGGTGTGGTAAACCAAAAGACATTGACCACCATCTTATCACCGCTTTGATTGAACGGTGGAGACCAGAGACTCACACGTTTCACTTTCCAATTGGTGAAGCGACTGTGACTCTCCAAGACGTGGAGGTCTTATGGGGCCTGAAAGTTGATGGAGAGGCTGTGACAGGTTACATCCCCCCGACGGAAGCGGGATTTTGGGCGGATAGGTGTTTGGTTTTTTTAGGATTCATGCCGGACGCATCCGAGATGAAGGAAATGGCTTTTAAGCAGACAACCTTATCGCGTCAATTGAGGATTGAGCTGACTGATGACATGGAACACAACATATATGCTCAGCGGGCTCGTATATATTGTCTGCTTTTACTTGGTGGTCTGATGATCCCAAACGCCACCGGAAATAAAATCCCGTTCTTCTATTTACAATTTTTCATGGATATACAACGGTGTTGTATATATAGCTGGGGTGGTGCGACGCTTGCTTGCTTGTACCACAATTTGTGTGAAGCTGCCGTTGCTAAGAGGACGGATGTCGGGGGAGCCTTAACGCTGTTACAGCTGTGGGCTTGGGAGAGAATCCCAAACATTAGACCGAGGATGCTAGATCCCGTGCAGACAGACTATCTACCATTTGCAAGCGCGTAAGTTGTAAACTAATTCATTTTTTAAGCTTAATGTTCATCAATCTTTGTGCTATTCGTTCATAATTTTAATTTTTTAGATGGAACGGTCCGGCGTCATATGTAAAAGCACCCGGACATTGTATTGAAAATTTTCGAGATCATTTCTCTATTATGCATGCCAATCAGGTACTTTATATACTTATAAATTGTTTTTTGTTTGTTGTTTTTATTGAATTTATTTTTAATAAATTTGTGTCACATGTAGTTTATTTGGAGGCCTTATCTCCACCGTGAAGTGCCGGACAATTGTAATGCCGGTTGTGAAATATGGATGTCGATAACAATGCTTATTTGCTGGAATATTGCTGAGCCACACCTCCCACACCGAGTGTTGCGCCAATTTGGGATTGTCCAACCGTATATCCCGGACCTCCCCCGCTTCCACGGTTCTGATTTTATGAAACAGGATCGCCGTGGGAAATCTGGTCGAAATTGGATTGATTGGCACGCCGGTTATATACAGGAGTGGGACAATAGACACTTTACGGTGTGGACTGATCTGGATGAAAGTGATGAGCCTATTGCAACGGAAGAATATATGAATTGGTTTCGCCAGATCACTGTGGTGTATTTAACCAAACCCGGTGTGCATGCTGAAGAGGGATTCCACGAAACGGCATCTTCTCATAACTTCGCGGTACATTATTTATACTTTGAAAAAACCCGGATTACTTATTTAAATTCATATTATGATATGTACTTAAATTTGAAAAATTATAGGTGGAGACGCTTCACAATATACGCCACTTGCTAATGGGCCGAGCTACGACAGGACATTTCTGTCCGGATATGGAAACCATTTCGAGGATGGTTGAAGAAGGACTGCAGATATCCGGGGAGACTCAGCGGATGGACTACCGTCCTTCGCAGCGCTCTGCTATGGACGTGGACGTACCCGTAAGGCAAAAAGCAAAACGACGAAACAAGAAGAAAACCGCTTACGGAGAGTCGTCATCTCAGTTCGCACACGACTCCGATGAAGATTTTGTGGACCCACCTCCACCGAGCTCTGCCGTTCGAGGCCGTCATTCAATCAGCCACACTGGTGGTACCGGAGAAGAAATTGGCCTCAGTGATGTCCCCGATTCTCCACCGCGGTCGTCTGTGAGAGATACTTTTTTTGGGGTGGATCTCGAGAACGCTGTTGTTGAAGATACTCCTCCCTCAAGGATCCCTAAATCTACATCCAGAATTGGGAAGGGGATACGAGGCCTGTTTATGAGGAAACGGCGTGATGAATAACCTTATTTGAACTTTTTAAATTCATATTGGTGTTTTTTCATTGTTTTAAACTCTTTATATTAGTAATTTGATAAATCCTCTTTTTACACGTATTCATATTGATATTTTGAACTGTTTATATTACTTATTGGTCGACGATAGGAACAAACGCGCCATTCCTAGTTGGATTCGTTACTTCAGTTTTGATTTTGTATAATACGCCACTCCAATTGGCGTTTCTAACTTAGGAAAAAATTTGGCCAACTTTTCCTCGGGCATTCTGAATAAACACGCCATTGTAGTCGGCGTTTTTTGAAAAACGCCACTCGGAGTGGCGTTTTACAGTTCACCAATTTTTAACATTTTTGGCTACGCGCGAGGTAATGTTTCTGAATAAACACGCCACTGTAGTGGGCGTGTTTTAATAGACGCCGATATAGACGACGTGTTTTCTGAAAAACGCCATTGTAGATGGCGTTTTATGACAAAAAACCCGCCAACTTCAATGGCGTGTTCTATAAAAACGCCAATGTCATAGGCGTTTTTATATGAACTACTTTGCACATTTTTTTCTGTTTCCAAAACGTTACAATGTTCAATTCAATAAATAACAACGATACAATATTCAATTCATCAAATAACTACGATACAATATTCAATTCATCAAATAACTACGATACAATGTTCAATTCAATTGGCCAACTACGATACAATGTTCAATTGTCTCGCCTTCTCCGGGTAAAGAAGCTACGGATACCCTTCCCGATTCTGGTGGTGGAGAGTCTAGACTGATGAGTATCTTGCACAACGACATTCTCTAGATCAACACCGAAAAAATCGTCTCGCACAGAAGACCTAGGTGGAGAATGTGGGATATCACCGAGCCCGATGTCTTCGCCTGTATAACCAGTGTGGCTGACAGAATGACGACCTCGAACTGCAGATGTTGGTGGAGGTGGAGGCATAAAATCGTGAGCGGCATCATCAGTGTGGCTGATAGAATGACGACCTCGAACTGCAGATCTTGATGGAGGTGGAGGCATAAAATCGTGAGCGGCATCATCTACCAACTGAGTATCCATCCTTGAACGAGCATTCGGGCAGTTGCGTCTGTCGTGCCCTGGTTGACGGCAATGTTTACATCGGCGTTGGGCTCGTGGCTGGTCAGTTTCACGGACATCCATCTGATTACGAATCCTAGTAGTACGGTATCGACCGCGACTTTTAGGCCTTAACTGAGCTCGTGAACATTGCAAAGTCCATTCAGGCACGGCCCAATAATCTTGGTGTCTGATTGGATTGAACACCGTAGAATATTGGTGTACCCAAACACTTGTGTGGTATACGTTATCAACAAGCGACAACATGGGCTCGTTTCTAAACCGCGCAACTGCCGCTGCATGTGAACATGGAAGTCTCCACATCTGCCACTTTTGACATTTGCAGTTCGACTCCAAGTACTTTACCTTCCACTTATTACCACCCTTTCCACCAATTCGACTCTTTGTTCGAACCACATAAAGCCCTGCAATTGTGTTTGGGACTCTCACATTATGTAATTAACCTTTTACATCAGATTTGCACACCTTTTCATGGGCCCACGGGGTAAGTGGTGTGGCACACTGTGTTGCTGCAAGTGACCGCTCATTAAACCATTCTATTGTCCTCCAAAATATCAGATCAATGCAAGCTTTAATTGGGAGTTGTCTTGCGCCTCTCAACACATTGTTGTAAGATTCCACCATATTAGTGGTCATCTCACCCCATCGTTTGTGTTTGTCATACGCCAAACTCCATTTTTCTAACTCCACGGCATCAAGGTACTGCACAGCCTCGTCGTTGATGGTTCGAAGTAAACGACGTCTGTTCTTAAACTTGCGTTTCTTGGTAGCAATACCAATTTTCCAAACAAGTCTTTTTACCATGATGCCTTTATGATTCTGCAAAACATTCTTTCTAACATGTACCAAGCAAAATCTGTGATGCCCCACATTGGGTTCTTCTTTCCATATGGGAGAATTCATTGCATCTATGATTCCCACATGCCTATCTGATATTACACATATTTCATGCTTGGCTACGTGAAGTCTAATATGTTCCATAAACCAATTCCAACTTTGTATGGTTTCCTCATCAACAATGGCATATGCAATAGGCAAACATTTCTTATTAGCATCAAATCCAACGGCAATAAGAATTTTACCTCGAAATCGTCCACGTAGATGAGTTCCATCAACGGTTAAAACTGGTTTGCATAGTTGAAAAGCCTCCACAGCTGGACCAAAAGCCCAAAATACGTACTTGAAAACCTTGTTCATACCGTTGCTTGATCTGTCATCATGCAACCATTCGACAATTGTGCCAGGATTTTGTCTTTGCAACTCATTCAAATAAGCTGGTAAAACTTTGAAATTCCACTCCCACGAACCATACACAAGCTCAATAGCTGTCCTCCGAGCATACCATGCTTTCTTGTAACTAACTTTCACATGAAATCTATTTTCAATATCCGCCACAATTGCTTTTACCTTGTAGCAAGGATCGTTTTCTATCTGATGTCGAACACTCAACGCTATCATACCCGACGTAAGATTAGCGTGCCCATTATAATTACGATCCCCCATGCAAGTATGAGCAGTGCTAAACACTCTAATTTGCCAGTGTTCATCATGCTTCCTCAGTGTTGCTCGGCACTCCCACAAACATGGCGGTAAGGACTTATCTTTCGGATTTCCTTGTGGCCACTTACAAACTGCATGCCATCGCTTTCCTTTACTTTCAACGACTGTATATTGGCGGATTTTTTTCAAATGCCAATGAGTCACAGCTGACTTCAATTCCAATTTGGTTTTAAATTTAGTATGCAAACCGACATTGCTCGGATCTTTTTCACTCCAATAATGCACATTGAGATCATCAGACTCAAAGTTTTTTGGATCAAAACTATCATACGGACCTGGTAAGGTGCGAAAATAGTTCATACCAGGCTGTGGGAACTGTGGAACAACTCTTTCTCGTACTGCTCTTCCTCCAGTTGATGTTTCTCCAACCACTGTTTCTCCAACCGGAATGGATGTTCTTGGAGCAACAAATTGGTCCTCATCCGACGAAGCACCATCTGAATCTGTACTATCCGGGTCGACATCTTCAGAATCATAAGGTGATTGTGGATCAAGAAAGTCGGCTTTATCAGGACCAATTATGGCCTCAATCACATCACAGTTGTCACTGTCCCCTAAATGCACGCCTCCAACATCAAAATCTTGTGTTGTATCGAAGCATGGTTCTTGGCCTCTCGTAGACGTACCAACATCAAAATCTTGTGTTGCAGCGAAATATGGTTCTCGGCCTCTCGTAGACGTACCAACATCATTACTCATGAGAAGATGAAGATGACTATGTTGTTGAGTAATTGACGAATACTCAACATACAATTCAATTTGACCTCCTGTAGTCATACTCTCACTAAACATTAGTGGCATGTATACTTCTTCTAGTAAAATACCTATATACGTGATTGAAGATCCATGCCATATATGACGTTTCCATACTATTTGAAGTTTGTTTTCAAATATGTTTATCCCCATCCTTTCACAAATTGTTTCCACAAGCTTATCGTAGGAAATACTTTCATCCAACATAATCAATCCTTTTGCAAAAGGAGGATCATATGAAATAACTGTTCCGGGAATTATCTTTCCACCCCAATATAAATAGACACACCACGTCATACTATCTGCATTAATGTCAAACACAAATATTGGTCAAAAATATTTCTTTACAGTACACTACAATATATACTATCATAACAACCTATCAAATATGGGTAAAAAATTAGATATACTACAACATATAATACCATAACAATTGGTCAAAATATTTCTATTAATTACAATACAATTTATAATACTATAACAAACCAGCAAATAATTATATAAATTACACTACAATATATACTATCATAATAATCCAACAAATATTAGTACACTAATGTTTGGAAGAATAAGTAAAAAATTCGATATACTAACCGATTACGAGGACTAATATTTGGAAGAATGAGCCACAATCGAAATCTACACCCTTCAATCCGACCAAGGCAAGATTTTATGCGTTTTTCAGTTTGGGGAAGGTTTTTCGCCGCTTTGGAGAGGGAATGTGACGAGGGTTTTGCGATTTTGGGGCAGATCGGGGAGATATGGTTCAACAGAAAAACGCCAACGAAATTGGCGTTTTTTTTGTTAAACACGCCAGCAAAATTGGCGTTTTATAACTTAAAAACGCCATCGACATAGGCGTGTTCAAGTTAAACACGTTAACAAAGTTGGCGTGTTTAAATTTAAGTATATTGGTTGAAAATACGCCCATAATACGGTCAAAATCTAACACGCCAACAAAGTTGGCATTTTTGCTTAATGACGCGCCAATATTACTGGCGTTTTTATTTATAAACACGCCACTCTTATTGGCGTTTTTCCCAGTAATGGAATAGATAACAAAATGGGTACATTTGCGTAATTTTAAAGGCCAATTGGCCTAGAAACCCGAATTCCCCTGATTATAAATCCAAACTAATCTTTTCCATCCTCTTATTCTCCATCTTCTACCTTGGTTTGTGTCTGATTTGGTGGATTGTTCATCAACTAATCTCACTCTCTCCTTTTCAGTTTTGTTTTAACTTATTACAAATTCATTGCACACTGTAATGGTCCCTCAGTTCTAGCGTATTTGTCGGTTGAGCATGCGCAGCGGTGGACGGACGGACGCCGTCCGTCCGTGCCACTGGCACGGACAAGCTCCACCGCCGCTGCGCTCGGGCCGCTGGCACGGCGCTACTCGCTGCGAAGATCACGTCCGTGCCAGCGAGCTGGCGAAGTGGCGGCACGCGATTGGCCAACGGCATAGCGGTTGCCTTTGAAAAAAAAAATTTATATTAAAAATTCGGTATTTAATTTTTTAAAATGATAAAAAATAAAAAATTTCCAAATCCCAAAAATATGGCCATTTTTTGCCCGTTTTTCTGAATTTTTTTTTTTTTTTTTTTTTCCCCAAAATCATTTATAAATACACACATTTATCACTTCAAATCATCTCTCATTCATAATTCTCATACAAACTATCTACACCTTCATCTCTCACTCAAAACTTCAAATGGATTTCACCCATCTTATGGCGGAAGCGGAGCGCGAAGAACAAGAATACTACGAACAACATCGTGCCGCTTACGACGCATATGTCGCGGCGAATACCCCCGCTCCTCCTCCTCAACGAACTAGATCAATTCGCCGCTACATCCGTCGTGACCGGGAGGGAGCCCACGAAAGGCTCGTTGCCGACTATTTTGCCGACCAGCCGCGGTTTCCGGCATATTACTTCAGGCGCCGTCTTCGCATGTCAAAGCGCTTGTTTATGCGAATTGTCAACACATTATCCGCACGTGTTGAATTCTTCCAAACAGGTCCAGATGCAACCGCCCGGCAAAGTATCACGCCGTTGCAGAAGTGTACGTGTGCCATCCGACAACTCGCTACTGGGCAAACGGCCAACCTCTTCGACGAGTATTTGCATATCGGTGAGTCCACTGGAATCCTTTGTCTAAAAAATTTTTACGATGGCGTTCGTTCAGCCTTCGGTGATGAATTCCTTCGGGTACCCACCACCAATGATTGCCAAAGGTTGCTTCATCTTCACGAATCAGTCCATGGCTTTCCCGGCATGCTTGGTAGCATTGACTGCATGCATTGGAGGTGGAAGAATTGCCCGACTGCTTGGAGGGGGCAACACTTAAGCAGTCACAAAGGCGGCGGCCCAACACTTATCCTTGAGGCGTTGCCGACTACCGTCTATGGATTTGGCATGCATATTTCGGCGTTGCCGGATCCAACAACGACTTGAACGTGCTCTATTCTTCACCACTCTTCAATGATGTGATGAATGGTGTAGCACCGGCGATCGACTTCACCGTCAACGGAAATGCATACCACATGGGTTACTATCTCGCCGATGGTATCTATCCAAGGTGGTCGACTTTCGTGAAGACGCTCAGCAACCCGCACGACCCGAGACGGGTTCTTTTTGCGCAGCGTCAAGAGTCCGCGCGGAAAGACATCGAAAGAGCCTTCGGGGTCCTTCAAGCCCGATTCAACATTGTGAAGGCCCCGGCTCGGCTGTGGTACGTCAATAATATCGCCGACATCATGTTCACGTGTATTATCTTACACAACATGATTATAGCCGACGAAGGACCGAGGGCGGCTAGCTTCTACGACGAGGATGAAGCCGGAAGCTCAACCGCGAGGTCTCCCCCACGCCGAGGTGTGCATACGATGGTGGGCCAAAGGATCGAGACAAGGCACACAATGCGCGATACCCGAACCCACATTGAGCTACAAGAAGACCTAATCAAACACATGTGAGCGAAATTCGGCAACGCGTAGTGGTTTTTTTAATTATGTAATTTTTAATTTTTAGGATTTTAATTATGTAATTTTAAATTTTTAGGCTTTTAATTATGTCTTTTTAAATTTATTTGTAATTTGTAATGTTATTTCGGTTTTTTAAATGAATTTTCATATTATGGAAATGTTTTTGTTTAATTGAATTTTAAATTGAATTGTGTTCGTCCTTGCGGAAGAGCACAGCTATGGGTGTCGTGCTCTTGCCAGAGAGCAGCCAGAAAAAGTGGGGCCGGGCCCACAACTGTGCCACTGGCAAGAGCACTGTTATGGATGCTCTAAACTTGTTTTTTCCCTCAAAGAGAAATGAAAGAGTATTTATTCATTGTACTTTTCACCCCATCTCTTAACTAAGAGACAGCACCTACATCCATCCATCTCTTAACAATCTCATTCCTTAACTATTCATTCAATTTCATTTTTTATTTTTATTTCCAACAAATTAAAAATAAAAACACACTTCATTAAATAAAATAAAATTACAACTTAAAATTCTAAAAAAATAAAAAACAACATTAATAAAATCCTAAAAAAATACATAATTTAATATCTTCCGTTCACTCTCTCTAAATTCAAAATCTCTCTCGAGACAACAAAAATTCGCAGCGATAGACTTGTGGAGGTGAAGGATTTTATTTCGAATTTGGGAGAGAGCTCCGAAGAACTATTAGTCTGTGGATTCCAATGATACTTGAAAATTCAGGGTGTTTGATTTTTTTATTCAACGCATTTGCTCAAATGGATCCATGAATGGATTAAATTTGTGAGAAGAATAATGTTTTGAGGTGAAGAATGTAGAGTGTTTGAGTGAGAATAAAGAGTTTTTTTTATGGTGGATTAATTTGTGGGAATGATTTGATATTTATAGAAGTGATTGTGGGCTTAAAAAAATTTAAAAAAATTAAAAATTTGCAAAAAATGGCTAGTTTTTTTTGTGGGATTTTTTTTAATTTTTGAATTTTTACTGAATTTTTTTAAAAAAATTTAAAAAAACATTTTTTCGGATAAAAACGACGCCCACTCTCGGGCCGGCGAGTGGGTGTCACGGACGAACCGGAGCTTGCCACGTCGCCAACGCGCGTGGCGAGCTGTCTCGCCAGACTTCCCTCCGCGGCGGGACAAGGGACGGGATGGGGACGAGACGGAGCCCGCAATGCTGTCTCGATGCTGTCTCGCTCTCGGAGATGAGATAGAGCCCGCAACGAGACGCGTTGGGAGTGCCCTAAACATTCACTGTTGGGGGTGCTAAAGTGAAAAAAGGGAAAGGCGGTGCTACTGGATAAGGACGAAAGAGGTAAAAGGAAGAAGAAGAATAAGGAATGAGAGAAAAATAGTAGTACACAAATTTGCCCTCTATCCTTTGCGGGTGTTTTTGTCCAAAAAAATTGCTAAAAAGTGAAAAGAATCTTAAAACATCCATAAGTACAAGTATAAGTACCCAAATGATATTTTGCAAGTATAGGGACCGCAAACATGCGTCATGATAAGTATATGACCTAAATATATAGTTCACTCTTTTATAAATATCTATTCAATTATGATAAAATTAGATGATCATGTCTATTTTGGAAGCGTTCATTATTTAGTCATCAGCCAAAAAGAGAGAATTTCTACTTTTACAAATTTGTCATTTCAGCATATGAATGGTTAAAAGTATAGGCAACAAAGTCATTTCATATTCTTTGTTATGTTTATAATTTTTTTTAGTTTTTTATTTTGACTACAATATATGTGAATTATGTCTATTACTACATGCTATAATTTTTACAAAGATACAAAAAATAGATTAACTAGGCTACCAGAATATGAAGAATTCAAGCATGTATACTTATCTAATTAATCATCATTTTCTTACCTTTCGCCAATAATGCATCGTATTCTAGCTGCAATTTCATAGTATGGTCGAAGGTATCATACTAATAATTTCAATGTTGTAATAAGGGTCATTGGTCCCATAAATTATAAACATAGCCCCAATTTGATATTTTCTATAAATTTTTAAATTTGTTTATAATATCACAAATTTTGGGATCATTTGTTTTTTTCATAGTAGATCAAGAGCGAAACTCGACTAGTCTATGTGTTATTTTGAATTTTATTTGGCAAAAATATCACATATAGATTCCTATTTGGCATAACTATGTGTATTATGCAATTAAAAACCAAATGGCAACTTGGTAAAATCAAACTACTAACTCTATAAAAATAAACGACAACTTTATTAAAATAAAACATATTTTTAGAAGAAAACATAAGTATAGTCATTCTTTATAGCCGTTTCCATCTTCCTCAAACCCGAGGAGCGATTGTTGTTGATTTCGTCTATGAAGCTTGGATTTTTCGAAGAAAGGATGACGGACAGGGGATTTTGGTAAAAAAATGGAGATGAGGTGCGCTCTGATTTCTCCCCTTTTTTTAGTCGGTCGACAAATTTGATGTTTGTAATCCCGTATTGTTTATTACTTCCGAACTTTACTAAAGCTCGATAATTCATGACTAGGGGTAGAAAATAAGAAAGGGGGAGAGTAGAGACATGGAAGGATAAGTTGACGATCATACATTTAACAAAATACTAGACGATAAATAGGATACGCTCGATTCATGAAGATTAGAGTTTGAGGTTCTTACAATACGACTTATCAAACATCAGAGCCTTAGGAAACTGCAAGGTTCAACTTATTTAACAACACAACGGAAGCAAATGAAACACGATTTCATGTATGAAGACATGAACCGCCGAGAGTGCTACATAGACGTAAGAGCAAGCCACTTGGATCAACACACTCCACTCCATCACGGCTCAACATACCCATTTAAAAATACATGCAGGGCTGAGTACAAGGGTACTTAGTGAATACATTGGCAAAAGATACAGTTAAACATATGTAAAGTATTGCCAAGCCATCATTTTAGTAAATACTCAGGTTTTTCTTAAAAAGCTCAAGCTTACTAAATTCTCTGTGAGCTAATATTTCGAATGCAGTCTAAGTTCTTACTGTAATTTGCCATACCTGAACATATTGTGCCGGGAAAGTGGCCACCTTCCGCGGTCACAAGACTGGCCAACCCTTACGATGACACACGGTTCACGTGTACACTAGTTCGAGTAGGGACTCTCACCTAGCTAGGACCCGAATTCGATTTATAAATTTTGGCATGGCACATTTGGTATAACCAAAACATATCAAGCATCATTACATAAAATAAAATCATTTATGGTAAGACAATCATTTGCATTGAGTAAATTTCATCTTGAAAGATTTCATATTTTTATCCATATTAGAATAGAAAAGTTCACCTTATCCTTCCAATTTTGGTAAACTACCTCCTCCTTCGCAAGTTACTTCCTTGCGATTACCTTTATTTGAAAAAATAAATAAGCTTCTTAGCTTCACGATATAAATTAAAGACGTGACATGCACCTATCCTATAGGGATATGCATCCTATTTCGTCTTATACTTTTAACAGCAGATTCTTATATTACAAAAAAGGAGAAAATAATCAATCAAGATGTTAATTAATTAATTCTTGAAGCTTCGCTAAAACAAGCTCACTTGCCTAAAATTAAATTAATTCAAGGAAAACTTAATTCCAAACAATTTATTTAATTCATTCACAAAATTAATCCAACCTTTAATCAAAGGTCAACTAAGTGTAAGCCAAAAATAAATGAGCCCGACAGCTAATATTAGGACTAACTTACATTTTCAGCCTAAAACATTTAAATTGAGGAGTCCAACTCATTTTAGAAAAGAAAAAAATCCATAAACCAAAGAATGTAGGAAAACCCTTGTCAAATCCACTCCAACATTTTCACGCCTCTTCTTTCTCTCAAGTTTGAAACACAAAATAAAAGCTTCCTATTAAACACATTGAAATTTAAAAGAGTGACAAAGAAATTTGAAAAGTTCATGCTTGTCTTAGTGAAAAAGCTCCTTAAGACTCTGAGTTCACATGCAAATTAAAAATATGTAGAGTTGCGCAACTTGATCAAGTCAGACAATAGATGGTTCAAGTCGGCTAACAATTACTGGTCGTTGGGTATGCGAACGGAGAGACTCAGGGCTTTCAAGATCTTAACCCACAATACTATACACTAGTAAAGGGAAGTAAGGGTCGACTCCCTCAGGGACAAATGCGAGTTAAGTTGGGTTTGAGACATTGGGAGGTTGGCTGCGGCCACGCTTTTTCAGTGGGTTAAGTTTAAACTAAGAAACAAGAACTGATCAACTTGCTAAACTGAACTGATCAATCTAGACTAAACGGACTCATAACTAGGGGACATGTGACTTGATCAACTAAACTAAGAACGAAAAGGTAAAAGTAACTTGGGACCACTGACACAAAATAAGCGCAATACTAAAAAGTTGTAAACAACGAAACGGTGACAGGGACTTCTATCCTAACGAACTACAACCTTCTTCTTTGCTAAGCAACTAAATAAAAGCACCTACAGCAGATCTAAAACAACTTGAATTAAAAACTCCATTCAGAAACGATCTTCGATAACCAAAACAACACAGAATTCCAAAACAAGATATAAAGATCGATCAACAACGAGAAATAACTAGAGTAGCGACTAAGTGAAAACATTAAAAACAACTAAGCTACGGAAAAGATGAACTAAAACAAAGTAGAAATTGTTTTGACCCCTCGGGGTGTAAGGAAAACACAAACTACGAAAACTTCTTGGCAGATCCAGGTTCTCCTTCCTTGACGAGGAAGAAGAGATGAAAGTAGAGGTAGAACGACGACTCCGACTGCTGCTAACTTGCTTACTCCATGCTACGAATGTAAAGTGTGAATATGAGGTGACTGAAGATGATGATGGTGTCGAACTCCTCTTTTCTTGTGTGCACTCTCTCTACTATTTATAGGATAGCCCTATTAAACTGCTCACACTTAAACCATGCTTGCTCTCAAGTATGAAAGAACAACAAGAAAAGGACAAGTTACATGCATGGGTCCCTGACTGACTCCTAAAAACTAAACAGACTCAACAGATATTCACATAACTGACTTAAAAACAACACTTAAGCAAATATTTACATCTCCATGTTTGAAACTGGCTCAGCTTCTGGCAATATTCCCCACAAGCTCAAGGTCATTCCAAATATTTTGCAGTCTCAAATTCCTCTCTCCCCTTTTTTTTCAGTCTGATCAGCCTATCAGTTCGTCAAGATAGACCCTACTCTAGCCAACTGTTGGATTCACTCGGTCACTCATTTCTCACCAGAGATATTAGGACCATTCACTCATTCATTTTGCCATGCCACTGATGCTTGAGTTCCATAGGCACAGACTAGTTCCTTAAGGTCTTTATTAGGGTTCTAATGGGGCCAGGGGTTACGATGTAAATAGGTAAGGGTCCTATGGGTCCTAAGTTCATAAAAATCTTGAAAAACGACTAAGGACATGTGAACTCAGGAACAAAAATGGAGCAGCCTCCCTATTACATCTTTAAACTTCTCAAAATTGGACAATATCCCTTGGCCATTTTGGCCTTATTCATCCATCATTTCTACTACAGGGTCAGGTTACATCATTTCCTGCCCTGTTTTTCTAATATATTTTTTTCAGGGTCAGTTTACACTTTCTCCTTCCCTTTATGCAACTATTTCCCTCTTTTTTTCTGGGTTAGGTTGTAAGTGCCAGCCCTTTTCTTTTTCTCTCTTTTTTTTCTACCAGCTTGGGTGTAACTCTTTCTTTTCTATCCCTTCTACCCCCAATTGGTTAGCTGCTCAATTTATCCCCTAACTCACATGGCATGGAGGCTCATGGTTTCAACAGAAGATGAATTCAAAATGTAAGCTCAAATTGGGGTAACTAGGGGGTGCCCTTACAATGAGGCGGGTTCTTCTGGTTTGAAAGAAAGAGGCCCAACTGGTTATTTCCTATTGCCTTTAGTCCTCACTAGCCTATGTCATTTCCCTTTCAGCATCAAGTGACAACCTCTCAAAAATTTTTTTTCATTTCAGTATAAAATGTTCTACTCTGGCTTATAACTCACTTGTAGAGGGCTTCACAGTTGGCTAAAAATCTACTCTTCCATCGTTCTTACTTCCTCTGGACTGACTTCGACTTACTTTTAGAAAGAAGGCTCTCACAGTTCAACATGCATTTTTCTTCTTCGTTCACTCTCACTAAGGGTTTTATGCCTTATGTTATTGCCAACTGACCTATCAACTGATCAAGTTATGATTCGACATGCTTCGCTTAGTTGATTCAGATGATTAACAAGTTCAAAAGGCAAACATAAATAAGTCAAGTCATGCTTATGTCCAAATACTCCACACTACTCCCCCCTCTCACTTTATCTTGGCTTGCCCTCAAGCTAGCATGATAAAGTGGAAAAGAGTAGTAAGTGCTGCAGCAAAAAAGACTCTAAAAAACATAAAAACCCTATTATCAAATAAAAACATCTCACACTTAGACCGAACATGGGGTTAAGTGGGAGAAATCAGCACACCAAACATAGAAAACATATAAACAAACTTCTCACACTTAGACTGGGCACCAGGCTAAGTGTGAAGAAGACAAAATAGACATATATATACAAAAATTAAAAACAAAAACTAAAATTACTTGGTCATAGGGGGGGATTCATCTCCTTGGCCGATCCCTTCTGGTGTCAGTTGTTATGGGGTGGGGATCATCTCGTCCAGCCAGACGTCTGTTGCTTGCTCCTTGGGCTGCATGTAGGGGAGCCCGTTGCCGTTGTGGAACTATCTCTCTGGCCATCAGGGACACCATCTCTCGCACCGCGTAGACCGACGTTCTTGAAGGGGTTGGCAGCGGAAGCGTGCGTAAAATCCGATCACATAATTTGATCTATTTAGCAGATTATTTAGACAAATTCTATTCGCGTAATTATCACATGTATCATGCTCATAACTTGAATTAAAACATGCTTTAGCATATAAAATCCCTTAAACATGCTTACTACGGAATTAACCAGTTTACCTCGTTGATTCAATCAAGAATCGATGATGACTTGCTCCGTCTCCACGTGGAGATCTTCAGTACTCGACCTCAGATCTTCTGACTGGTGTCCCGGACTGTACACTGATATTTGTGTGGGCAAATCTCACCAGCGTACTAGGACTTGAATAACGAAGACAGAACTCAGCTCACGGAGGAGGCAAATTTCGAACTCTCTCTCTCTTTGAGGTGGACGAAAATTCTGAGTAATAATTATTATTCGTATTGTCGTTGTTATCACGTTTTGTCTCCTTTATTCTCCTATTTATATTAAGTCGCATATTGGGCCCAGTCAGGGATCTAAGGAAGAATTTGGATCAGGCCTCACCCAATTAGCTTTTTACTAATAAAATTGAACCAACAATTTAATATAAGCTTATATTGGAATATTACAAGCAGCCACTACAGAAGTAATATACTGCCTCTCCAAATCCGAAATTATGAGTATTCCGGGTTTCCTTTTTAAGTAAGTAATTTATTTCCCGTGCTTAAGATGGAAACATCCATTAATTAATTAATGTCTGCTATGAATTTAATTAATTAACATATTTTAATCTCCAAGAGTGAACTCAGCAAGAAACTCTTATTTATTATTCATAGAGTAATTAAACTCCAACTAGCTAGGTTTCGAATAATAAAACCTTGTTTCGAGCTCCTCTCGTGGATGTTATCAAACGAGACTCTCCTCGCGCACGATTCAACGTAATAGCAATCCTAGCACCACTAGATAACGATCACCACTACCCAATATACTTGGATCGTTGGGTGATGAAAAACCCGCACATTTGGTAAGTCAAAGTAGTAGATACTCAATATCGTATGCTCAATGCTAACGTACATTGATTAAGAAATTAATTATCAAGACCTCGTCTTTCAGTAGATAGCATAAAGACATGTCTTGCTGTTAGATTCATTCTGTGCTATACCACACCAACGTCATCTTATTTCAATAAGGCTTAGAAACAATCGGACTGACATTGCAACCTTTCACGATAGGTAGTCTAGGCCTATCTGGGTTGTGAAATTCTGCTTTTTCTTTGTTCAGAACTGACTGTGTTACCTTAAATTGGACGACGCCCACAACCGGTCTACTAGAACAAAGACTTAGACTTTGTTACGTTCTTATACATTTAAATATGCAATAAACAACCATTAAATGTAAAACATAACAACATTATGACAAAAATAATCTGTTTTATTTATTGGAAAATAGCTTATAGAGTTTTACAGTATTCAATCACTCGAAAAGTGATTTCTAGTATACAAACTCTAACAATCTCCCACTTATACTCAAAACATCTTTCGAGTATACAAAAAGTAGTATTTAGTGCACACGTCATGTATTTATCCCACTTATACTGAAAGCGAGTTGAGGTCTTGAATGAGTCGAACCCCCATCCCTTTAACGTGGTATTCGAACGGTTTCACCGCCAATGCCTTTGTAAAAGGATCTGCCAGGTTGTTCTCTGACACAATCTTGACCACTTGTATGTCTCCTCTCTGCACTATATCTCTAATGATATGATACTTCCGCTCTATGTGTTTGCTCGCTTTGTGAATTCTTGGTTCTTTCGAGTTTGCCACAACGCCAGAGTTGTCACAATAAACAGTGATGCTCTTGGGCAGATTCGAAACCACACCTAAGTCCATAAGGAAGTTTTTGAGCCATACTGCCTCTTTTGCAGCCTCCGAAGCGGCTACATACTCGGCTTCCAAGGTCGAGTCCGCGATGCATTTCTGCTTCACACTCTTCCAAATTACGGCCCTACCTCCCAAGGTGAACACATATCGTGAAGTAGATTTTCTCGAGTCCTGATCAGCCTGAAAGTCTGAGTCAGTGTATCCCAAAGGATAGAGCTCGGCTGCATTGTACACTAGAACATAGTTCTTAGTCCGTTTAAGGTACTTGAGTATGTTCTTTACAGCAGTCCAATGTCCTTGGCCTGGATTCGACTGATATCTTGCTACCATGCCAACAGCAAAGCAAATATCAGGTCTCGTACAAAGCATAGCATACATGAGACTTACAACTACCGAAGCATATGGAATCATTCTCATAACTTGTATCTCAGACGACTTTTTGGGGCACATCTCTTGAGATAGATGGATGCCATGTCTGAAAGGTAAGAAACCTTTCTTGGCGTCCTGCATGCTAAAACGGCTAAGTACTGTGTCGATGTAAGATTCTTGAGATAAGCACAACATCTTCTTATCTAGATTCCGAAGAACCTTGATACCGAGGATGTGTCCCGCGTCTCCCATATCCTTCATCTCAAACTGGTTTGACAACCATGTTCGTACTGATGACAACATCTTTTTATTGTTTCCAATTAGAAGAATGTCATCTACATATAGAACTAAGAACACAACATTTCCCTTTTCAACTTTCTTATACATGCAGCTTTCATTTGGGCATTTTTCGAATCCAAACATGCGAACAGTTTGATCGAAACACTGGTTCCACGATCTAGATGTTTGCTTAAGGCCATAAATGGCCTTCTTAAGTTTCCAAACCATGTGTTCTTTGCCCTTTATGGCATATCCCTCGGGTTGTTCCATGTAGATGGTCTCCTCAAGACCGCCGTTTAGAAACGCAGTCTTAACGTCCATCTGCCATACATCCCAATCCATATAACCTGCTATAGACAACAGTATCCTGATCGATTTGAGCATGGCCACTGGGGAGAAAGTCTCGTCATAATCGACACCTTCCTTTTGGGTATACCCCTTGGTCACTAGTCTTGCCTTGAAGACTTTAACTCATCCATCGGGTCCACGTTTACGTTTATATATCCACTTGCTCCCAATGGCAGTAAAGCCTTCGGGTAGGACGGATAAATCGTAGACGTCTTTGTCTATTATAGATTGTAGTTCCGAATCCATTGCTTTCACTCATTCTCAATGATCGACATCTGCCAGCGCCTCCACAAAGTTCCAGGGATCCAATACATTGCCGTCCGAGGAGTGATCGATAGATTCCCCCAAACCAACGTATCTATCGGGCTCGTAAGATACCCTCACACTGCGGCGCGTCACTACAATACTTGGAGTAGAAGTTGAAGTTTCTGGAATTGTTTGTACACTTGGTACTTGTTCTTGGTTAATGGAACTTGTGACAGAAATTAGCTCATCAAGAGCCACTTCACTGCTGGGTTTATGATTCATTACATAGTCTTCCTCTAAGAATGTCGCGTGAGTACTCACAATGACTTTCTTGTCTCGGAGACTAAAGAATTCATATGCTTTCGTTCCTCTAGGGTACCCTATAAACAAGCATACCTCCGTCCTTGATCCTAGCTTAGTTGGATCCTTTTCCAATATATGAGCCGGACAACCCCAAATCTTGAGATGTGCTAGATTGGGCTTACGCCCAGTCCACAACTCATAAGGAGTAGTAGGTACGGATTTTGATGGTAAATTGTCTAAAATGTGACTTGCAGAAAGCAAGGCATGTCCCCAAAACGAAGTAGGTAACCGTGCATAACTCATCATCGACCGGACCATGTTCAACAAGGTCATATTCCTTCTTTCAGCCACGCCGTTCTGCTGGGGCGTGCCCGACACAGTCAGTTGGGATTCAATTCCGACTCCGACAAGTAGTCCAAAAACTCAGCACTGAGGTACTCGCCTCCACGATCAGATCGTAGGCTTTTGATACTCTTACCATGATACTTCTCCACAAGAGTCTTAAAGTCCTTGAACTTGTCAAAAGACTCTGACTTGTGGCGCATCAAATAGACGTATCCAATTTTCGAGAAGTCATCAATAAATGTGATGAAGTATCGAAAACCACCTCTTGCCTCATTAGACATTGGTCCACATACATCGGAATGAACGAGCTCAAGTACTTCCTTGGCCCTATTACCCTTAGCCTGAAAAGGCCTCTTGGTCATCTTGCCTTCTAAGCATGACTCACACTTATGAAAAGGTTCCTCCTCTAGATCTTTAATAAGATATTGTTGAACAAGAGAATGGATCCTCCTTTCATTGGCATGACCAAGTCTAAGGTGCCATAAGTACGTTTTGTTAATTAAACTTGAAGGTTCCTTTCGTTTCTTTGAAATTTTCGATGTTGTATTGAGTTCTAATTTGCGATTGTTAAACTGTGTAGATGTGATTGTGTACAGATCGTTTTCCATGATACCACGACAGATATAAGAACCATCTTTCTTAATAACACAATTGTCATTAAAAGAAATCGAATATCCATCAAAAACCAATTTAAAAAATGAAATTAATTTCTTCTAAAAGAAGGTATCAACAAAACGTTCTTCAAAATCAAAATCTAAATCTATTACTACTAAAACGCAAATAAATGTCTCCCACTGCAACGGCCGCCACTTTTGTAGCGTCGCCCAGCTGGACTTCGATCTCTCGATCACGTAACCGTCTTGTCACCTGCATTAAGTCAGGATGAAAACAAATATGATCAGTAGCTCCAGTGTCAATAACCCAAGTGCAAGTTGATGTCGAAGTCAAACAAGACTCGACTACTAGAGCTTGGTGCATACCTGTAGCCTTGCCCCGTTTAGGACAATCTGGCTTCCAATGCCCCTTCTCTCTGCACTTGAAACACTTCCCCGTGGCTTCTTGTTTGCCCTTTTCTTCTTCTTTCCCTTAGCTATCTTGGTCAGTCCTGAGTTCAGTGCCTGCCTTTTTCCTGCGCTAGGCTTGGAGCCAGAGAAACGAGGCGCCGAAGTCATCATGGCCGCCTTAGCCTGGATCATAAGATCCTCTGCTGACTGAAGTTCAGTCAACAGTTCCGCCAAGGTGTAGTTCCTTTTGTTCATCTCGAAGTTGAGCTTGAACTGCTAGAAGCTAGGGGGAAGACTTTGAAGGATAATGGCCACTTAGGACTCGGGATCGATCGTCCCTCCCAAGACCTCAATCTGGTTGAGGTGGCTCATCATCTCCAGGACATGGTCCCTCACAGACGAGCCCTCCTTCATAGTCTTCGACATGATACTCCGAAAGGCTTGAGACTTAGCCGTTCGATTCTGAGTACCAAAAAGATTCTTGAGATTCTGCATAATCTCGGCGGCAGTATCCATGGCAGAATGTTGATGCTTGAGTACTGGTGACATAGATGCCAACATGTAGCACTTAGCCATCTCATTCGCCTTATGCCACCGTCTGTGTGCATCTCTGACTCCTGCCGCAGCGTTAGCTGGTGGCACTGGAGGTCGCGGGGTTGTGAGTACAAAGCTGTACTCTTCAGCTGTAAGAACGATGTCTAAATTTTGTTTCCATTCTATGTAATTTTGGCCCTCGAGTTTACTTTCTTTTAGAATTGCAGATAGAGGATTGAATGACATCTTGACGATTTGATTTGCACTGCAAAACAGAGTATTTACTATTTGTCATCATCTTATGTAAGATGTTTGATTAGATTAACCATAAAACTTTTCAAAATCTTACAACTGTAAGATTAAAATTTTGTACCCTCCAGAGGAAGTTAATACGCATTAAAATCTTACATTTTCACTGGTCACAACACCGACGAATAGTCCAGAGACCACAGAGTGGCATGGCCGCCTAATGTTGCCTAAGCAAGACCACCTCTTTAGCATTACAGAGTCTCATTTCTACAACACACTCTCATAACAATGCTTATGTGCTGCTAACAACATCAAGCTATCTCATAAATTCTGTGTGAACTTCTGAATCTCGTAGTTTCTTAGGATTATTGTCCCCGCAGAGCAGGTGGCGATAATATTGGAAACCACATTCTAGTTCATACTATTTATTTTTGAGAAGTCCGCCCTCATGAACTTGCTATTTTCTTAGGATTATTGTCCCCAAAGGAGCAGGTGGCGATAATATTAGAAAAAGGCTTCATAAATTGCAGACCAATTGATGGAGACCATATACAAACGTTGAGTTCGTAATTATAGCTTAGATATTTGGGTTATGGTTTTTCTTTAATTATCCTCAGCCTTTAGGCACACAAAAGCTTAATTAAATTCTGTTGGTATTTAATTTGCTGGATAATTAAATCTTTAGTTTTATGTTGTTATCTTTATTTAGGAAACTATTATTCTAGAATTTAATTCTTATTCATGTCTACTAAAAGGTATATGTAAAATAAACAAATTATTTAATCCTTAATAAGACATGAAAAATAAATTCAAATTATTTCCTTGTTCAAGATTAGGAAGAGATATTTTATTATTTAATGTATTCGTACATATCTATCCTTATTAGGATCTTAGATATATAAATATTAGGAAACTATTCTCATCCATATCATCTAGGAATCAAAATAATACTCCCTCCGTCCCACATTATTTGACCCAGTTTTCCATTTTGGTCCGTCTCACATAATTTGACCCATTTCACTTTTAACATTTTTGGTAGTGGGCCACATATTCCACTAACACATTTCTACTCACATTTGATTATAAAACTAATATATAAAAGTATGATCCACATTCCACTAACTTTTTCAACTCACTTTTCATTACATTTCTTAAAATCCGTGCCCGGTCAAAGTGTCCCAAATTATGTGGGACGGAGGGAGTATTATTTATTTCCATAGATATAGAAAATAATAAATATATTCCTAAAATCTAGGTAAATCTTCCAAAAAAAATTTATTTGCATTAATTAATAATATTTTAATGATATCTTTTAATAAAATATTTAAATAATCATTAAAATAATCCTTCATCGTTATCTCATCGCACGAGGTTCGCACGAACGATGAACGACGAAAATCCGACGAATTCGTCGTCGGATCACGACGCATGAAGCGTCTCGGCCGTGGCACGCAGGTGGTGCGCCAGTGTCTCGGTCGCCTGGCTCGTCGAGTGTCGCATCCTCTCAGCCAGGAGCGCGCACGTCGGTGCCGCACCTCTCGGCCAGGTGCGCTCCGCCAGTCTCGGCGCGTTGATCCGTCGGGTGTCGACGCTTCTCGGCCAGGCGCGCACGCGGCGGCGCGCGCCTCTCGGCCATCCGAGCCGTCAGGGTGGCGCGAGCTCTCGGCCAGCGGCGCGCAAAGTGGCGCACCCGCTCTCGGCCAGCTCCGACCACCCTTCCTTCCGCCTAGGGTTCCAGCTCTCGGCGCCTGGTGTCTCGGTGGTTCTCGGATGAACCACCACTCCGTGCCAGCCTTCACGTCGGCCTTGGTGCAGGGGCCGGCTCGGGGTTGCGGTCTCGGCAGGCGTCGCGCTCGATCCCACTCTTGACTGCGCGTCGCCCCGTGATCGTGATCCCTCGGCTCCCGCTCAATCGACAACCCTATTTCACGATCGCGCGTGGTGCAATCCGTCTCGGCGGGAGCACCGACGGATCGCACGTCTCGTACGATCGAGTAATTCAAGTTCTTTGATTCGATAGTTCTTGATTTCATCATGCATAATAAATTAAACAAAACACCAAGAACATGCTTCGTAATCAAATAATACATGCATACATGAATTTCACGAAAATTTAAATCCAAATAATTGAGCCAAAGAATGGCTCTGATACCAATTGAAGGGGTTGGTAGCGGAAGCGTGCGTAAAATCCGATCACATAATTTCATCTATTTAGCAGATTATTTAGACAAATTCTATTCGCATAATTATCACATGTATCATGCTCATAACTTAAATTAAAACATGCTTTAGCATATAAAATCCCTAAAACATGCTTACTACGGAATTAACCAGTTTACCTCGTTGATTCAATCAAGAATCGATGATGGCTTGCTCCGTCTCCACGTGAAGATAGGGATTCAATGAAATTCTAGGCCGTCTGTAATGAGGAAGAGGGTGAGGCGCTGCCGAAGCGGACGAGACTAGGAGCATCCGGGCACTACAACAACAGCAGTTGCTCACAGTCTATCGACCTCAACGAAGGGGTCGAGGAGGAACCCCCTACCACACTTTCCTGTTGTCGGCGTCCACCCAGCCAACAATCCACTATTTGGGACGCGAGAGCTGGTCCTTATGCTTCTGGATCCCGCGTCGGAATGTCTGCTCATGCGGAGGTGTTGTCCGGTAACTTGATGCTTCAGCTGCAAAAGAAGCTGATCGAGGTCTGTGGACAATACGGGGCTCTCATAAATTAGTTGAAGGGCCAATTGGGGTTGCCATCTTTGACGACGAGGCTGAGGCTGCTGGGGATGCAGGTGTTGCGGTGGATTCTGGGGATGACACATAGTGAGCTGCCGATGTTTTTTATGTAATTCTCATTGTATAACTTTCCAAAATTTATAATACAACAAAGATTTGGTTTTAATTTTTTTAATGAATTATGTTACTATGGTCTAACAATGTCGTACTCAGTATAATGGAAGGATTAAAATTGTAAAAAAAATATAGTACTCTTTCCATCTCTGAAAATTTATCATTTATTTCCCTTTTCATCCGTTCTTAAAAATTTGTCACCTTTTATTTTTATCATTTTTGGTAGTGGAACCACATTCCACTAACTCATTCTCACTCACATTTTATTATAAAAATAATATATAAAAGTAAGATCCACATATCACTAACTTTTTCAACTCATTTTCAAGTTAAATAGTGACAAATTAAAAGCAACGGAGGGACTAATATGCATTAGTAACGTTACTTTACAATAAAGTACGGATAATTTTGAGTATTAAAGTCCAAATATAGACTAGTAGATTTAATAAACTAAGGTGGTTCATTGAAAATGATGAATGAAACTAAAATTGGCAAAGGTCAAAACGCAAGAATTAATCTTTATTTCGAACAGTGAAAATAGTTTAAATAGTACTCCCTCATTTTAATGTCACATTTTTCTTTTTAGTTTATCCACACAAATGATGTCAAATTTCTTTTTTTGAAAAATTCTCTCTTACACTAATATAAATACAATATTTTCTCTCTCCATCTAACACACAAAACAAAATCTTTTAAAATCCCGTGTCTTTCTTCAACTATGTCATCAACTATGGGACGAATGGAGAATTACATCAAAATTACTTGTACTCCGTATTTTTGTTTATATATGGATATTAGAGCATCTCCAATGGCGGCGAGCGGGCCGGCTAGCCGATTTCCGTGGCTCGCCGGTCCGCTCGCCGAATCATTGGAACCGGCGAGTGCTATTTCGGCGAATAAATCGGCTAGCGCTGGCCGATTCGCGAGCGCTCGCCGGTCCGCTCGCCGCCATTGCAGGCTCAGGACCGGCGAGCGAATTAATTTTTTTTTAATTTTCGAAACACTATATATACGTGATTTGCACGTCATTTTCATTCACACCACTTGTTTTAACGAGTACTCTCTCTATCTTAATTTCTGTACAAGATCAATAACGCGAAATTGAGAACAACAACGAAGATACTCCAGTGACGAGTGGGTCTCAAACCCCCCCGGTACCCTTGGGAGGTGGATGAGGTCCGATGCCCGGGTACTACAACATGTACCCGTGGCAGCAGATGATGCCCGGGATGGCACCCGGGGGCAGTATGCCGGGGTGGACACCCGGGATGCAGATGATGCCGGGAGGGGTACCGGCGACGCAGGGGACTCCGGAGGGGGATAAACGTCTATCGCCCCAGATTTGATTTTTCGACTGAATCTTCGCACACAACGACTGTAACACCCCACTTTTTGAACCCTAATTTTCGAACCCTAAAATACATGTATTTAATGCTTTTGATATTGCGAGGACCGGGAATTAATTATCGAGTAAAATTGTTGAATACCTTTCGTGACCTAATTTTGAGTTGTAATTTTGACTGGGTCAAAATTGTTGAATATGTGACATGGTTGCTCGAATAATTGAATACGGGGATAAATTAAAGGTTTTTGGATAATCGATTAATTGTTATGAGAGCTAGAAATTATGAAATAAATTACATCGCGAATTTAAATAATTTCCTTTCCGTGAGGAATATCTATTGGACTCAATTCCGTATTGGATCCGATAAATTAAATAAATACTATAAAAATCCAGACCGTGATAAATAAATTGGGGACTGCACATTTAAAATAAAATACAATGGGCCGTGAATTAAACTAAACTAATTAAAATAAAAAATCTTTAATTAAATATTCTACGCAGATTTTCCTCCTCCGTGAGTAGATATTTCTCCTCTGTAATCTGCAAATAAAATACCAAATAAATTCAAATAAGAAAAAAAAGGAATTTCGAAATTTACTCTCCTTTCCCACTACTAAAAACCGTCCCTCCATCTCTCCCACAAATCTCTCCCGTATCTCAACCCCCTTTCCCCTATATTAAATCTCTTATCAGTTATTTCTTCCCTCACCAATCGTTCTCTGCAATCAAATTTTTCTTCTTCAACTCCTATCCAAGGTAAATTATATTCTATCTGTATTTAAATTTTCTCCTGCTTCAAAATCTAATATCAAAGTGTTGCTGTCGGCAGTAATCAAAATTCTCCAGCTTCAAGAACCTGCTTTTCAGCCTTGTGAACTTCACAGCCCAAATTCAATTCAAAGAGGTAATTTCCTACCCAAATTTTGAACATAAATTATCGCATTCTGCACCATTTATCACATACTCAGCATCAATCTCCCAAACAAAGAACTAATCGATAGCAATCAAGCAATCAAAACCAATCGAGCGTTACGAATTGGAACCCCCCTTGTTGCGAATCGAAAACTAAGAATGAAAAGAAAACACTTTTTGAATGAGAACTTATCTTTCGGCTGAATCGGGGCTGTTCGGAGTTGTTTGGGGTTGAAGCGATGAGAAACGGTGGCTGCCGAACACGTCGGCCTGTGCGAGCAGTCGGTGATGACGGAGAAACGGAGCCGGCGGCGACAGCAGCAGCCTGACGCCAGTCGGCGAGAGAGAAGAGAAGAGAAGAAGAAGAGAGAGAGAGAGAGTGGCAGACGTGAGGGAGACTTGGGGGGAGTACACTTGATTTTTGGGCTTTTGTTATTAATTGGGATTGGGCCTCATTAATTAGAATTGGATGTTTGGGCTCCATTTAATTGTTTGGGCCTCTTTAATTTAAATGGTAGGATTTGGTTAGTTGGGCTCCAATTTAATTTGTAGGGGCTTCTTAATTTAATTGGAGACATAAAATGGGGGAAATAATTAAGTTTTGGGCCTTTTAAATAAATCTTTAGGCCGATAATTAATAGTGACGAATTATTTAATTAATTCCAGAATATTTCAACGAATGAATAATTAGATCCTAAGTCCGAAATAAATATAGTTCGAGGGGAAAATGCTTGCGATAATTTAATTACTTTTTTTAATTTTGGAAATTTCATTTCGATATCGTTGAGAAAAATACGAGGAGCTAACGGAGGAATTCGGGGTGTAAGCGGCCGCCGAATAATCGAAAACCGAGATAAATAACTTCGCTTAGGATGCATGCATTTTTTACTTATCTAATTGGAAAGTATGTTGATATATGTATTATTTAAATTCTAAAGGTGAGACTTCGCAAGAGAATCGAGATACCAAAGGGAAGGAAGTGTAGAGAATTAAGCAATTGAGGTGGGCTTTCTTTTAAATAAGGACAACGTCCTAAATATTTTATCGATGGAAATGAAATTGTATTTATCATGCTATGGTTTGATTTTTACGTGCCTATCTGATGGGGCTTTCTGCCATTATTATATAAATCGAATTCGGGTCCTTGTATGGCCGCAAACCCTACTTGGGCTAGTGTACACCTATGGTAGATCGTGTGCTAGCGTACGGGCTGGCCGGTCTAGTGGCTTGGTTTGTGGCCACATTCCAAGTCATGTATGAGCAGATATGGCTAACGTCTATGGGAAAATGACTGATCAGTCGATGTTTGAAATGGAAATGATTTTGAGTGCCTCGGGCATTTCTAAAGCTAAACCCCGATGGTTACTTGTGAATGGCATGATAAATTACTCTTTATTGAAAATGTTTTCGGCACGAGCCACTGGGTATTCTTATAATACTCAGCCCTGCATGTGTTTTCCCTATGTGCAGGTTGAGCGGCGACGAGGATGTGGTGGTGTTGAGCAAGTGAATTTAAGATTTTAATGTTGTCTTTGAACCTTGAGTGTCGTTGTGTCTTCACACATGACGTCACTTTTTCTCTTGGTCGTTTCCGCTGTGACTTTTCGTTTATTCATGTTTTATTTGGGCCAACAACTTTAATTGTTAGGATAATGGATATTCCGAATTTCTTGTTGGATAATTTTAAACTCTTGGTTATTTAATTGGATATTAATAGTTGGTCCAACTTGTGTTGAAACCCTAATCTTTTTCGTCTGTTTATTAAATTCTTTTAATCACGATCGCCCGTATTTATTAACCCTAAGGGGCGGTCGTGACAACGACCCCAACGGAGCCGCAGTTCAGCAATATGAGACTTTCTCCTTAGAGGAGTTGGGGATTGATCTTCTCGGTGTTCCGGAAACTCCCGTTCAAACGGGGGGAGTAGGGCGGGGTCGGGGCCCCGCAAAGAAGAAGGGCAAGGGGAAGGACAAGTGGGTCGGCCAGTCGTCACAGCCGGTCGAGGACGACCCCTCGGTGCAGAGGAAGTGGACGGACGCGGAGAACGTCCCGCTTTCCAAGACGTGGGTGAGTGTCTGTGATGATCCTCTGACTTCGAACAATCAGAGGATCGTCAACATGTGGGCCAAAATTGTTGCAGCCTACATGAGATTTTGCCCGGAGGGGAGGCCGCGCACCGGGGAGGAGTGCCGGAAGGGGTGGGACCGAATCAGGGCTGGAGTCTCCCGATTTTCAGGCTTGTACGCCAACGCCCTCCGCATGCAGAGTAGTGGCCAAATGGAGGATGACTGTTGGAGGATAGCGGGGAAAGCCTTCCCCCAGCCCGGGTTGTATAAGGAGTTCACCTACTGGAACTGCTACAAGGTGCTGAACGACTCCGAGAAGTTTCGGGTAGGTGTCGACGCTGGCTGACCGAAGAAGCAACAACTGAACTATACCGGTGATTACAGCGGCAGCAGCGGCGGTTCCCACGACCTCCCCAAGGATGCACAGGAGTTCCTGTCCTCTCCCGCGTTTGCTCGCCGCACTTGCCCGGTTGGTCAAAGGCGGGCGCAACGGGAGGCGAGGGGGGCGCCGGGGGGGTCCCAGGAGGTACAGTCGGCATCCCCCTTGGCCAGTCGACAGAGGATCTCAAATTCTTCGCGTGTCAACAAACGTGCGCTCAGATGGCCAAGACGTTAGCCAAATGGCTGACGGCGACGGACCCCGAGGAGAAGAGTTTTCTTCACGCAATGCTCGTGAGCTTGGGTGACGATTTGAGATCCGGGGGGCACCGGAGGGGTTCCGGCGGATACGGAGGCGGCGGCGACAGTGACGGTGGCGAGGGGGGCAACAGAGACGAGGAGTGAGGCGGAGGTTGTGTTTTTTTTAAATAATGTATTTTTTTTAAAATTAATGTATTTTTTTATTGTCCTTTTTTTAATTTAAATAATATTATTGAATTTTCTCGTATCTGTGTCGTACTTTTAATTCCGTATTTTGTGTGATCGTCAATTATTTGTTTTATTTAATTAGGGTTGATGTGGCTAGGCTATTGCCGGGCTATTTGCTTGTACTGATGATGTGACATGAGAATTTTTAGTGCTGATGATGTGGCAGGAGGAGTTTGTGGCTGGGCTATTGCCACTGGAGATGCCCTTAGCATCCAGTTCAAAAATTGGAGCTAAATTATTGCCGCCAAATCACGATTACACATCGAACATCAGTGGATACTATTGATCGAAGGCGCCATGGAGGAAAAAGGTTGCATTTGGATTATGTTCAAAGTTTTTGCATAGATCTTAAATCTATCACAACGATCAGAAAAAACTAGTCTAAGGCCAAGGATTTTAGATTGATCAGAATGAATTTCTCCAAATCGGTCGAATGAGTTATTCATTATAGTGTTCAAGCTCTTCGATCAGAAGCAGAACGGTTGAGGATTTTTCTACGTAGAGGAGGAGATCGGAAATTGCTAGCTTATCAAGCTCAATCAGAGTATTTTTACCATTTACGCCATTAATATTTCATTTATGCTTCTTACTTCGCCCAAATTGAGTAACTGGAAATGTTAACAATCGTGGAGTTCAGATTTCACTGTTATGACTTGACTGTTGAACCAAATTTTTGATAATGGTTAATTGTATCTCCATGCTTCGTCTCTGTTGGCTGAAATTCAATTTCGTTTTGAAATATGCATGAGTTCATGCCTGCCAGTTGCTTGACTAAATGCGCCAATATAATTTTTATAGTCCTGACATCTAAGCTAATTAGTAGTATTATCATTGCGGAGGACAATCTTAAGAATCTTGGGGAAATGTGAGTCTTATCTTGCTCGATGAGATGCCACTGGACAGATATATAAGGAAGAATATTAATGCACAGCTTAATTATTATTCTAGATGGCAAATGCTTCTATCTGTTCTTCAGCGCATTGATATTCATTACTAATAGTACTTTGTTTTACTGCATCTTAGATATAAATATACTTATGTGAAACATCTATTTTACCTCTTTTCAGAGTTTCTGCGTTTTACAGTTTACATACAATAGAGTCAGATTTGTTCATTTTCCAGTACTTGTCATGGCTATGAAGCAAGAGAGAATCCTATGATACAAGAAAAAACTTTATTAGCATTACAAACTTCATATGAAGTTCCGCAACAATCTTCAAACTTATAGAACGTGTGTAGATATGCAAGCCATATACACAGCCAAGCCGAAAAAATAGAAAAATAAATGTAAATTTTGTTGCAAACATTTGACAGCAAGCCAAAAAGGTGAAAAAATTATAAAAAACTTAGAGCTGGTTTAAATCAGAAAACTTCAAACTATATTTAAAGCGAAATGAGTTTATTTACTTTCTGGAATTGTCGCCTTTTTTGGAGATGGCGATTTTCCAGTAATGGCTTTCTTCACCTTGGCAATTGAATGCTTCACTTTTGATCCAACACCTGAAAGTATGTTGTGAGATTTCTTATGAGCTACTTTTATGTCTGCGTCTCCAATATCAACCATGACGGGTGCTTCAGAACCTAAGTCTGATTTTTTCTGTTCATGTGATTCCTCTTCACCATCTTTCTCCTCATCTGTTTTCATGTTTTCGTGCTGAGCCTCATCAATGTTTTGAGCAGGCATGTCTTCAGTGTGCCTGGTTGGCTCTTTTTCTGTGGGAGAATGATCTGCCATCTCAGAGGTTCCTCTTGTAGATACATGAAGCTGATCTGACAAGGAAGCCTTGTCAGTCTCTTCTGATTCAGTCTTCCTTTCCATTTGATGGTCCTTTCTTTCCTTATTTCCGCATTCATCTTCTTCTTGCTCAACTTTAGAAGGTTTCACCACTTCATGTTCACCTTGGAAATGTTCTGTAGATACATTCTTGTCACCATCTAGATTCTCAGGAATCAAATTCCTGCTGGTATCACCTGATTCCAGGTCAACATGCTTATCTTTCAAGGAAAGAGGAGATGCATCCAATTCTGTTACACCAGTGCTACCCAATCCTCCATCTTGTGCTGGCTCATTTTCTGAAGTGGTGATGTCTGAACATTGGGCATGTGGTAAGAAGAGAGGGGAGTCAATTTGCTGAATTCCCTCTTTTTTCTCATGTTGAGCTGTATCCTCAACCAATCTTTGATGAATGCTTGATTCCTGGACCTTTTCTGTATCTGCACCATTGAGACTTTCCAACTGACTGGGGATACTGTATGTATTTTTCTCTTCTTCATGGACGTCCACATTATCCCCTCCCAGTTTCTGTTCTTCTTTTTCTTTCTTTAGAGTCTCTAAGACCCGTGCAGCTTGAATTGGGTTTGTTTTCTGTCCTTCACTAGTCTCTGTTCTTTCTTCTGGGTTTCCTTGCACTGGATTATGATTGCTTGATACACCATAGGATTCCTTAAATAATTCCTGGTCCTGGACATCCTCGCTTATACTCCTGGCACTTTGAATATTCACTGCATCATCTTTTTCTGCCGTTTTCACTTCCGTAACGCTCATATTTGATTCTTCTGGCAAGTCATAAAGTTTGGTTTGTTGGTCTTCAGCCTCCAGAAGGTTTCCTTCCGTACTTTCTCCTATGTTTTTTGATGTGGAATTCGCCAAAGTTTCAACTGGTGTGGAGGTGTCGGCCATCTCTGTGCATTTTTCATTCAAATTTTCCACCTCTTGACTTTCTGATCCATTTGCTCCTGGGACTGGAACAGCAGCTCCCAAATCAATCCCAGCTTTTGCTTCTTGCACTTCAGCAGTGATGCATGCATCCTCTGAGGGTTGTTCTGCTAGTGCAATGTCTTTGACCAGTTGGTCTTCGGTTCGCAGTGGGGTTCCTTCTGTACATTCTCCTATCTTTTTTGCTTCTTGCAGTTCAGCAGTGATGGATGCATCCTCTGAGGGTTGTTCTGTTAGTGCAACATCTTCACTAGCAGAGGATACTTCGCATTTTGTGATGTTTTTAGGATAATCCTCTTCAGAAAAAATTCCTGTTGTGGATTTTTCATTGTCTTTCTGGGTGTCTGGCCCAACATCTCTAACTGCACATTTCAATACATCTTTGATTTGAGGTGATGAATCAAACTTCTCAGCCTCAAGATAGGCTTCTTTATAAGTTTCTTTTGCTTCCTCCTTACTTTCCCCTTCTGAAAGTATCAAAGTTTCCTGTAGAGTAGATGTCTACTTAAAAAATGGTGGTCTATAGTACAACACTTCATTAATGATGAATATGGGTGTATGCTATTCCCTTTACCTCATCTTCTTCCTGCAGTTTATCTGAGCTGTATATTTCATCTTCCTTGTTCTGTTCCTCACTTTCTTTCCCAGGGATTATTGCTATTTGGACAGTCTAGACATCAAATATTATAGGTTATTGAAATAATACTGAAAGTATATTTGGTGAACCTGCAATTTCCTATGTATTACGAGTGCCATGCTTCAGAGTGGTCATCATAGTGTAGAAAGTGAATTTTGATGAACATACCTCTTTATTTGAATCTTGAGTGTCTGTGTTCACGCCTATGTCTAACTCACGGACATTTTCATCGTCTATATTAGTTGTGGGCTCCTCAATTCTCGTTGCTTGCTCTTCCTGGTGGAGAATTCTATCAATTGCTTTATCTGTAAATGTCTTTTCTTGTTGGTCTTCTGGAGCCTTGTCATCAGCTTCTTCAGAGACTTCTGGTACCTGCTCAAATGAATGGGATTTCAACATCATAACCTTTATCATGAAAACAGAGTATATATTTTCTCATCGTTTCTGTATCATTTCCAATCTTTGTTAACTCATACTCCCTCTGTCCCAAAAAAATGACATTTGGGACGACACAAGAATTAATGCATAATTGGTAAAGTAAGAAAGATGAGGAAATTGGTAGTTAGAATAATATTAGTGGATAGTGGGACCCGTATTATTATTAGTGTTTAATGGTGGGCCCTAGTGGTATAAGTTGTAAATAAATTGATGTATATGGGTAATGAGTTTGGGAGAAGTTTCTATAAATGGAAATGGGATAGTTTTATGGGACGGACGAAAAAGGAAAGTGTCCTTATTTTTATGGGACGGAGGGAGTATGTTTCTTTCTTGTTTATGTGTTGATCTTGCTTAATCTCTTCTTCTCTGTGACTATCTGTGATTACCTCTAACTCACAAAAACCTTGATGATAATCTTTTACATCTTCATGTTCTTCCTTGATCTGCATAATATATCATTTAGTTAGAGCGCTTGATGTTCATCTAACAGAAAGACCAAAAAAGATGCAGTAGATAAGAAGAGTTTACTCTTGATAATTGGTCCTTCTCGCTTGAAATGTCATCCTTCACGATTTCTTTCTCGTACATAGTTTCTTCTTGTACTATGTCCTCTATTACAGCTTTGTCAGATTGTATTCCTGATTCTGTGTTAAGATCTTCTTCCTCTGCTTTTGTCTCTTCTGTTTCTGACATTATGTTGAAAATTTGACCTTGGGCAATAGATTCAAGGCTCCTTTTATCGGACTCATATCCACCTTTGTTTTCTCCAGGCGTAAATGCAACTTCAGTTGAGTCTGACCTTTTCTCAGTAAAGCTACCAGCATAGTTGGAGGTTTTCTCAACAATTGTACTCTCAGAATCTTGTCCTTCTACAGATGAGGGAGTTTTCTCTTTGATTGCTGGAACTTCTTCATTTTTGGTTTCAAGGTCTGTAACAGAGTTGGATGTCGAATCTTCCTCTAATGCCACATTGGATGTTGACACATCCTCTGATGCCACAGAGATTGGGCTGCTTGAAATTTCCTTACATCTATTTGAAGATACTTCTTCTTCGCCAGTCACCTCCTTTGATTCTAGGACGTCCAAAGAAACAGCATCATTAGGCAGTGTTTCTTTTATATGTTTCTGGTCATTTTCTGCCTCTCTTTTAGATACTTCTGCTTCCTTTTCTACATTTGGAAGTTGGTCCTTTGTTTCTGTACATTCTGTTGAAGCTGTTTCTGCCAAAGTTTCACTTATTGGTATTTTCTCCAAGTCCGTTTTGTCATTAAAACTGTTTGCTTCCCCTACAATTGGATCATTAATCTTCTCCAAGACCACAGATTCCAAGCTGGTACTATCGGATACATGCTCGTTGCTTGTCATCTGTTCCAAAGACAGTTTTCAGATAGAATTCAAGAAAGAAGCAAACTATAACCAGAAACATATAAAAAGTATATTGGGGTCTTGATTACTTGCCTGATTAGATGCTACTGTTACAGCATTAGTTATTTCAACAGCCTTGATGTAACCTTCTTCCTCCTTTGTTTCTTCTTTAACATCAGCACTATCCGCCTCTTTGGGCACCTGTAGATCCCCATAAATGGTGAACCACAGATGTCAAGTTGTCTCCCTTTCTTTCAAGTGCTATTAAGCTTTATAACAATCTACACAACCTAATGCTAAAAATTTCCCCCGTTCTTTAGCTGTTGGCTTGTCTTAATTTTTTTCTTTTAACTGAATGGGTATTATATAATTCTTCATCACCTTGGGACTTGATTCCTTAGCTCATATCCATTATCTTGCTTGACCTCTTTGTATTCAAGCTTAACAGTATTTTGAATTTTGTATTATTCCAAGCTTCAAAGCTTCTTAAAACTAGTCTTAGAAAATCTGAACCTGTCTTTTATGTATGAACTGTGAAATGTATTCATATATTGAGTAGGCACAAACATGAGATAACTACTTAGGGGAAGGGGACAGGTAATGACGAAAATAAGTAAAGGAATAGTCATACATGTCCAACTATATCTGATCTTCTAAACAAAAATTTTGATAGACGATTATTTGATTATGGATTTTTAAAAGCTATCCATATTTTGGGGATTTTTTTTATAACTCTGATTTTCTGAGTCAAATCTCTACAATAATTTTTGTTGCACTTAACAAATTTTAAAGTCTATCTGATCTCTAAGCCTGACATTATGATAAACTCTTATGTTATAGGACGGTGATCATTAGCGTAAGCCTCTTCTATAATAACAAGTTGTAATATCAGAAGACATCATATCAGAATATACTCTTACTAAGTGATTTTATTAAGGCCTAGGATTTTAAAATGTAGTGAACTTTTGTACTCACCACTCACAGTGTAACTCAACTTTGTTAGTCCAAGAATAATGATTTATGTATCAACATTGTGAAAACTAATTTTTTTTAATAGCAGATTACTTAATTTCAAATAGTAGTATCAATATAACAATTTGTAATTGGGCAATATGCACTCATAAACTGTGTATGTGACTGTGTGTGCACTGTATATGTGTATATATACTGAGGTGTGTGTATCTGTGTACATGTATCATTGTAAGAAAATCCACATTTTACTTGTGGTTCTTAGTCGTACCTCAAGTGCAAGATCATTCTTGTCAGCTTCACCTGCATCGGTTATTTTGTTTCTTATAATTGTTTGGGAGTTATCTTCTAAGCTTGGCTCCTCAAGTGAACAAGATGTTTCTGTGTCACCACTTGAAGTAGATGTTTTATGATCCTCTGGCTGCAAATTCTCTTTCTTTGGTGCAGTGTAGTCTGTACTTTTCTCATCTTTGGGAAATTCAACTGTGCTTGGTTCATCGCTAATTTTTGGCTCAAGCAGAATTGACTCGTTTTCAAAGGCCTCCATTTTTGAAATCTCTGTTAGTGGTGGTCTTTCTGGTTCCTCTTCTAAATTTATATCATGTGTCAATTCTGAGGCAGCCACTTTGAGTAACAAGTCATTGTTACTATTCTCATTCAAATCATTCTGTAGTATGGAAGAGCAATTAAATAAAGTGATGTACATGCTCAAAGGGAAACAATAATACTTTGCTTCCTATTTTTAAGTTTCACTGCTCAACATGATTCAATTCATAATATGATTCTCACCTGTAATTCTTGAGTTTTCTCGTTGGTAGTAGCTGCATCAATTCTTGTTTCCTCTTCTTCATCACTTGGTATTCTTTGTGTTTCAGTTGGGATTTTCTCCTCAAGGATACCCTTTTCCTTTGTATGTTGATCGAAATCAGATGTTTTTATATTTTCAGCCGGTATTTCTCTCTGCACTTCTTCCATCAACAAAGCACTCTCAGAATTTTCGTTCTTTTCAGATAATTCTGCTCCACTTGTTTCTTTTATCGAGGATACGTGCTCATTTTCTTCATCCAAATGCTCTTCCAAATTCTCATCTGGAAAAATTGTTGGTACATTCTGCAACAAGAAGAATAACGTCACTACCATTCAATGAAAAGCTTTTGTCACCTTTATTTATTACTAGTATTATTCCTTTTTAGTATTTCGTGTATACTTATGATGAAGCTCCTTATCGTAAAATAGTAGTATCAACATTGTGAAAACTAGTTTTTCAGAATTGATTACTTAAGTTCAGATAATATTAACAATATGACAATTTGTTATTGGCCAATATTCACTCATTAACTAGGTATCTGACTCTGTGTGTGTACTGTATATGTGTATATTGAGGTGTGTGTATATATACTGACCTCGTCCTTAGGAGTTTCGTTTTCAATGGTTGTTGGATCTAAAATTTGCTCCACAATGGAACTTTCTGCATCTTGACGTGGAGCAAATGCCTTGGTGTCCTCAGTTGCCACTTCAGAGGAGTCAATAGGATCCTCAACCTTTGCTACTTCCTTAACCAACATGCTTTCTGTAATGTCATCTTTTGGAGTATCTGATACTGATGTGCTTTCACTATCCTTTACCGATTGTTCTTCGCTTTCCAGTATGAAGTCATCTGCTTGATTTTTTGAATCTTCTTTAGTGTCCTCATCTGGAGTGGTTGCACAATTCTGCATCAAGTATAAAACATTTGTTAAATCTGTTCATCCTGCAGATACACATTCGTGTCAATTTTTATCCAGCATAACACAGAAATTCATTTTTCAAAAATTTGTCCACTGATCTTGTGATAACAAAGTCAGCTTACTACTATGATTCTCACCCCATCCTCAAGAATTTCTTGCTTCAAATCAGTTGAATCAAGTGGTTTTGCATATTTTTCGTCATCCATGGTTTCTTGAGAACCTGTAGTTGGCGCTTGCTTGTCTAAGGGGTTTGCTTCTCTGTCATGACCTGACGAAGTACCTTTAATATCATCATCTGCTACCTGTGATGACTCAATATTCACATCTTCCTTTACCAGAGCACATTCTGTTTTTTCCTCATCTTCATTCAAGTTGGCCTTTACATTGTTTTCATATGCAAATTTGGTCTCATGGCTAGTAGTTGGTTCATCATCATTGATCTTTTCTGCAGGAACTTCTTCAGAAGGAGGTTCTTGTAAACCATCCACTTCTACTGGTGAGTTATCGTCACTGTCTCCATTTTGAGCGCTTATCGCAACATCCTGTGATGATAATTACTTAAGAACATGATTGAGCTAAAAGAAGAAAATATATTATCGAGTTCTCTTTTCACTAAGAACCGAGCTAGTAATTATCCCTGTTGTCTTGGAACTAGTAAACAACAATTGATAGTGCACTTTCTACCTCTACTTCAGAATTTACATTGTTTTTGTCAGCAGCGTCAATAGTTTTTTCCTGTGTTTCATCAATTGTCTCTTGTGGATCAGCAGTTAGGATTTGCTCCTTAGTGGGGATTTCCACTTTTTCTTCTTCTTTGACTGGACTACTTTCAATGGAGGACAGTGCTGGAGCTTCTGAAGAAGGTATATTTTCACTCTCATTTTGTTCCCACTGTGAGCAATCTTCTTGGACTTGCATGCTATCTTCTTTGTCCTCATATGGTGTAGTATTTGCAATACTTTTCTGCAAGTCCAGACCATTTGTTAAATCTATATGGCATCATACTGATAACAACTTGTGTCTTGGGGATGACTGAAATAAGAGTATGTTACTATAGTTTCAATGCTAAAATGATGATCAAACAAGAAGTTATAACTACAGTGAAGGTTTATGCCAATCTTCTAACAACCAACCCAAATATTAATGTATAGTTATGCTAGCATCAGGAAAACTTAGTAATTCGTGCAATATACTAACTAGGCATGTCACGATCCAGATTATAGTAAGTTTGATTCTCACCTTATCCTTGAGAGTTTCACCCTCCAAAGAAGTTTCACTAGCAGCTATCTCCTCTTTGCTATCATCCCCGTTTCCTTCAAGATTGACAATGTGGCTTTGCTCATCTGGAGAACTTATTTCTCTCTGTCGGCTTAAATGGTCTGTTTCAATCTCCTGTTCTGCCTTTTGCAATGACTCGAAAGATACTTCTTCATTGATCAAGCCACCTTTACCTATTTCTGTAGACTCCTCGATGTTGGCATTCCCAGCCGAAGCTCCGTTAAGTGGATTTTGTGAGACAAGTTCTTCAGATGGCATGTTATCATCCTTGCCACAATCCGAAATATCTTCTACAATACCCTGCGGCATAAATAAAAATCATAAAGATCTATTCGCCAAAACCCAGGAAAAAGGATACTGTTAACCATTTTCTTTTAGGGTCAAATTTAGCCATTTACTGTTTACTTCTATTTCATAATAACAAACTCAAATATTGTAATCCGTATTTTTGTTTGCACCAGGGGAATTTAGTGATCGTGCAGTGAATAAATTAGGTATTTACCGATCAAGAAGTTTAACAAGTTTGATTCTCACCTTATCCTTTGAAGTTTCATCTTCCTCCCCCGTTGCATTATAAAGCATCTTCTCTTTGTTATCATCCATGATTGTTTCAGGATTTGTAGTGGGGCTTTCCTCATGTAGAGAACTTGTATCCCTGTCTCGACATACAGGAGGTGTTTCAATATCCTTATCTGCTACTTGCAATGACTCGAGGGGTTCTTCTTTCATGATCAAACTTTCTTCAGTAACTTTTGTTGACTTCTCACCATTTGCATTCCCTGATGAAGCTTCGTTCATTGGATTTTGTGAGCCAAATTCTTCTATTGGTATGCTATCTTTCTTGTCACTATCAGGAATAGCTTTTGCAACATCCTGATGTAAAAAAAAATCATAAAATTCTATTCACCAAAAGACTGACAAGGATGCTCATACCCTTTTCATTTGGGATTAAATCTAGCCATTTATTGTTTACCATAATGATAATAAGGTAAGAACATTATTCACCTTTGTCTCAACATTTTCCTCATGTGCGTGAGCCACATCAACAGATTCTCTCTCTGCCTTGTCAGTTGAAATTCCCAGTGGATCTGCATTTGTGATTTCTTCCTCGATGGATTTGTTTTTGTCTGGACTTGGATCATGTTGTTTAATATCCTCAGGCTTGACTTGCAAGAAGTCAATAGGTGTCTCCACATCTGTTTCTTCCTTCCCATACATATTTTCTGTATGCTCCTCATTTTCCATTTCAGGTGTCATTGACTCTTTGCCGCTATTTTTGGGTTCATCAGTATTTTTTGACTCCCTAGCATTGGTTTCCTCTACTAGTGCTTCTATCAAAGATGAACTTTGATTTTCCTCTTCCACACGTTCCTCGTGTTCCCTTGCTGAGCAATCCACTTGGGTTACTAAACTCTCTTCAATTGCAACATTCTGCAGCCAAATAGTAAATAAAAACTGATAAGCTATAAGCTATATGGAAATTATTTATGTTCAGTTGTTTTCTTCTTCTTCCATATATGTATCATTGTAAGAAAATCCACATTCTAGTTGTGATGCTTAGTCGTACCTCAAGTGCAAGATCATTCTTGTCAGCTTCACCTGTATCGGTTATTTTGTCGCTTATTATTGTTTGCACTTCTTCCATCAACAAAACACTCTCATAGTTTTTGTCCTTTTCAAACAATTCTGCTCCACTTGGTTCTTTTATTGAGGATACTTGCTCATTTTCTTCATCCAAATGAACAATTGTTGGAACATTCTGCAACAAGAAGAATAAAGTCAGTAATATTCAATGAAAGACTTTTGTCACCTTTATTAATTATTATTATTATTATTATTATTATTATTATTATTATTATTATTCTTTTTAGTACTTCCTGTATACTTATGATAAAGCTCGTTAGTTAAATAGTACTCCATCCGTTTCATGTTAATTGAGTCATTTTTCTATTTTGGGAAGTTCCAAGATGATTGAGTCATTTCTATTTTTGGCAAAAAGTAACCCTCCCTCTCTCTTACTTTATTCACCATACACTTAACACACTATTCTAATCTCCGTGCTGAAAAGAAGTGCCTCTATTAACAAGGAACGGAGGGAGTAGTATATTTGACTAGTACCTCTACAGTTTCTTCCCTCTCTGCTGCTGCATCAACTGTTCCACCCTCTGATCTTTTGTCCACCAAATCAGGTGCTTTGGTATCTTCAGGTTTGACATGCACATCTTCTGTATTTTCTGTATCCCTCTCATCATTATAAAACTCAGCTTTATTTGGTTCTCCATCCTCAAATCGAGCCTCTTGCACTGATGCATAACTGGTTTCCTGTGCCAAAAGTAGAGGCAAAGGCGGCTCTTCACTTTCTTCTTCTTCTGAATCATCTTTCTTTTTATTTTCTGAACCTTCCATTTTAACCAATGTGATTCCTTCAGTATCCTCAGTTGAAACAGTTGTTAACAGATTCTGCAGAAATAATTAGAAATTATCAACTCCATGAGTTTAATGATAAATAATTTTAATATTTTCAAACTGCAGCCATATACTATATCTCTAAGTAACTGAAGGGCCATTTTGTATTATGAATATCATCTTTACCTCACTAGCTTCCTTGTGTTTGTCAGACTCATGAATAATTTTGTCAACCGTATCATCGCTCGTGACTTCTTGGAGAACTGTATTCACGCTACCCTCTTCGGGAGAACCAGAAACAATTGGTGGAAAATTCTGGAACAAGTGAAAAATCAATTGAGTAACTGCAATATATAAAGTACTAATATTTCTAGAAAGAAAGCTGTTAATCTTCAAGTGTCTCTGTGACTAAGTGAAAGGGAACCAGAAAAAATTGGTGGAAAACTCTAAAGAAAGATGAAAGTCAACTTACTGAGTGCAATGTAAAGTTTTATTATTGCTACTGTCCATTTTATTCCTTTTCTTGTTAGAATAAATCTACTATTCTTTTAAGTTTGTGACTAGGGAATAGCAACCAAAGCTGTTCATAGCAGGAGAGTTTGTTATCCATACCTCATGACTGTCCTGTCCCTCAGCTACATCACTTGTTGCTTCTTCTGGAAGAACTTCAGCGTTGTGTCCTTGGGTTATATTAGAAACTTCATTATTTTCAAGGGCTACATGCAGTTCTGCAAGATTTTCTATCTGCATGTCTTCTTTCTCCAAAGTACATTTTGTATTTTGCTCGTTTTCAGGTAGTTCAGCTTCTTTGTCGTCTTCACTCTGTCCTTTGATTTCACCCGTGGCTGCTGAGGCGTTATCATTGGTGCACCCTGTTGACACTTCTTTTAATGACAGACCCTCTGTGTCCTCTCCCAAATCCTCATTATGATCTATTTGTGAGTTTGTGACTTGGACAACTGAGCTCTCCTCAGACTTCTCTACAAGCTTTGGGTTTCTATGATCTGTAGCAGCATCTTCCATGGTTTTAGACTTGCATTCCACATCTCCATGGCTCTCACTCAAAGTCTTCTCTGAGGGAACTCCATAGTCTTCTGGCGTTGTCACAGGCTCGACACTTTTCTGTAGATCCATTTCTTCTTCCTTAGAGAGTGACGAGTTTAAGTCCCTCTTGCTCTGTAGCTCGTTGGCATTTGAATTCTCAAGTGCGATGATGGTTTCTCCAGATGTACTATTTTCAACACTTCTTTCATTTTCTAATTCATCCTGTTCTGAGGTACTCTTATTGTGGTCAGAATTCCCTTCCTTAGAGACTTCATTTCTGATAATACATGGAATGTCCTCTTCTGTTGGTTTCTCATCCACAGATTTGTTATCTATTGTCTTCACTTGGAAATTTGGCTCCTCCCCTTCGGAGATGCAAGGCGTACGAGACTCAGTTTCTCTGCTCACTAGGTCAGCTTCCTGTAATATCTCCTCTGTAAGTGCTACATCTGTGGTGGAGGAATCATTTATGCCATGATTATCACTGCTTGTGTATTTAGGCAGCTTAGTCGCCACCTCAGTGTCGTCCATATCAGGATAAACAAGTGTATCTCCCACTTTTGTTTCTGAGGTCGCAACAGATGAATCGATACTGCACACCTCTGGTATCACATCTCTACCACCATCTTTGTCAGTGCTGTTATATTCTTCAGCATTCCTTTGGATTACTTTCACATGTGTCTCTTCAGTTATGGCCAATTCTACTGGTCGATCAACAAAAGTATCAGAGCCATCTCTCAATGTTTGATCTGTCTTTTCACTATCCTTACTGATATCAGGTGAAATGTTTGTCAATTTACAATGGCCTTCACCACTTGAGAGATTCTGAAGAAAGAACAAAAACTATTAGCCCCATGAGTTTAAAGATTAATTAATTTTATAGTTAAGCCATATATTTCAGCTCGTAGAGTCTCATCTTGTACCTCAAGAATTTCCTTGTGATTGTCAACCTCGTCACTTATTTTTCCATCCTTATGGTCACCCATGGCTTCTTGTAGATCTGCATTTATGCTTCCCTCTTTGTGAGAGCTGGAAACAATTGCTGGAAAACCCTGCAACAAGATGAAAGGTTAATATGCCGGCTTTATTGTTATTATTGTTGTTGTTGAAAGTGAATCAAATCAAGAGCTAGATTGGAGGAGAATCAGTCTAAACATTTTTTTTCCATATTCAGGAGTCTACTTAATTTTTTTCATTATAGTTTAGTGCTCATGTCAAGGAGCCAACTTTAGGTATTAAAATGAATGAACTAACGATTAGTTATGGATCATTAGCTGCTTTGGTACCATATAGAAATGGTCCACTTACCGCCTCATGGGGCCTCATAATGGGGAGGCTTATTGTTGTTGATATTAACTTATTATTATCTTTTCTTTTCTTCAATTGTCTGACCAGGGAAAAAGCAAATTTCATTTCTTAGTAGGAGTGTTATCCATACCTCAACACTCTCCTTTTGTCCATCATTTGCATTGATTGTTGCATCCTCTGCCTTGTTTGTGTCTCCATGCAGAGTATCATTTCTGCTTTGCTCCTCTTTGAGGTCTTTATCCTTGTCTTTCACATTATCTGTGGCTTCTAGGACGATGTTTTCATTGGTCTCCCCAGTCGATACTTCTGTCAATGGCAGCCTCTCACTCTCCTCTTTAAAATGCTCATCACGTACAACCTGTGACTCTTCAACTCGGACTGGTGAGCTCTCCTCAGAATTCTCTACAAGCTTTGGGACGTTATGATCTCCTTCTGAGATGCAAGGTGTATGAGACTCGGCTTCTTTGCTAGGGAGACTAGATTCCACTAATATCTCCTTCGTAAGGGAATCATACGCGCCATGATGATCGCTGCTCGTCTCTTTAGATAGCTGAGTCACCGCTATTGCACCTTCTGTACAAGGATCATCATCTGTATCTCCCACTTTCATATCTGAGGTCACAACTGATGGATCCGTGCTGCATTTTTCTGGTACCACACCTCTGTTTCCGTCTCCATCCTTGCTGATGGATTCTTCAGCATTCTGCTGGCTTTTTTCCGCGAACGTCTTTTCAACGAGCTTACTGACATTGGGTGCAATGTTATTTGCAACCTCGTCAGTCGAGGGTGATTTTAAAAAATGCTCACCCTCAACTATAGGAAGTCCAACTTGCTCCTCTCTCTGCCATGTTCGATAACAATATTTATTTGTTGATAAAAAGAATAAAAGATAGTATATGCTAAAATAGAGAGTTTTGTCTTAAAAGTAGCAACATAATATCCACTATCACTGTAAAATTCTGCAAATTTGATGTAGATGCATGTCTATAGTAATATCTGGCTTTTTTCTCTAAGTTATTTCTATGTTTCAATTTATTACATGTATATATTTATTTTCTTAACATCAGTGTTATAGACCTTATTGATCTAGCATGTTCGATCTGCAGAGTTTCAGAGAGGCAAACTGTGATATATAGTAATTTTATGTCCTTAAAACAAAGTGAACCCAACTAGTTTAACACAAGGTTTCCTGCTAGAGATCTTGCTTAAAACTTTTTGAAATAATTTTTCACTTGTATATGGAGTATTTGGGATTAGCTGTTTGTCAGTATAAATGGCATGTGATCTCTAAGATAATGTCTTCTTATTACCAGAGATTCATATTATCATCCAAGAAATGAAAAGCGTATGTTTTATAGTAGTATGTTTCTTGTAGATATTTAAAGAAATAAACCGATGTTTTGCTAAGATTGATATATAAGAAGATGCACAGAAATATGACCAAGAACTTGAATTTCATATAGGTAATATTTCGAAAAACATCTTTAGATCATGAAACAACTTACTGCTTCATTTACAGGTAATGGAATATCTGCATCAGTTGCCATCTCCGACTGCGAATCTGTGGATTATGGAGCTTAACACATCTAGTTTTTACGTGCTAGTTATTTTCCCATATAAAGGTATAAATAGAGGTGTTTTAAAAGAAATGATCATGTTTGGTAGATGAATGCAATAATGCTGCTGACTGTATCATTTTGTTAAAGTTGGCAAAAAGTGACAAAAATGCCACTTCACTTTTGCTATTATTTTTTAGTTGGCTGGAGATCGACAATGGTCCAAGTGAGTGTGATCACTCACATGCCCAACTTGCTTTGATGGAAAAAAATCACTCATTCTAAAATAGGGTCAATTATTTTCCATGCTCACTTATTGCTGATGCTGGAAACAATAGCAAAAGGCCATGTTCTGATAGTATATACTTAGTCTGTAGGCTTTTGTTGTGGGACAATATTTTATTCAATCTTTTGGACATTATTTCCGGAAAAAGCTGCCCAATATTCCTTCAGTTTTGCTATTCATGGCAAAGGCCATCAAGGGTTAGTCGGGTATTAGTCCGTTTAAGTCTTGATAGAGGGCTTTATAAACGAATACCTTATCCGTCCCACATGAGTTGGGCATTTCTTTTCGGTATTAAGAAATGAATGTTTTAAAGTTAAGTGGAGAGAGATTAAAGTAGGAGGAAAGTAGAAGATAGAATAAAGTTTTACAAAATAAAAAAACTCAACTAACTTTGCGTCTCAAAAAAGAAAATGACCAAACTACTGCAGAACGAGTAATAACTACCCTTTATTTGGACATAACTAGCATAAGATAGATAGTAGCACTCACCAGTTCAGCATGGGTTGATCTTTGAAATATTTTTTTAGATCTAGTTATTTTCCTTGTGATTTGAGGAGAAGGTTATTTATGAGAATTTAATTAGGGTGTAATTTACGCATGGTTAGTCCAGCTAATTTCAGATGAAGCCAAAGCTTATATTCTAGGGATAATGATGGTTAAGACTTTTCAATTCGATAGACACATCAAATGAAATGTAAAGGAATCTTACTTATTAATAAAATCAAGAGAGATGAACAAATGTGTGGTCAGATTGGTGTGCTCAAAGATATTTTAAGTGACATTATTGGTGCTAGAATTAATCGGAGGGAATTGATAATATTAATACTTTTTCACATGCTCACTTTTTTTCTTAGTTAACACATTTTAACATAACGCTCCTTTTGTACGTATTTACTTGTCGTTCTACACGTCTAGGCGAGAAGATGATCAATAATTATTTTATTATTTTATTTCATAAAGTTTATTATAGATACTATGTTTAATTGAGCATTTACGTTTACTCCCCCAAAATATAATCATTTGCTATGGTGGTGTTCGGTTGCTAATATAAAATAATATCAAGATATAATATATGATTGAGTTATGAGATTGAATCTCATGAACCAAACACACTACAAATTTAATCATGGATACAATCTTGCAAACCGAACACCCCCTATGTGTATTGGTATAGATTGGAAGTTGTTGGAGTTGGCCCTTGGGGTCAGTCTTATTTATGCTATTAGATCATTGATATGGATAGGATGCAATTGATCATCACCCGGAGATATTGTCAAGTTCTTTAGTGGTTATCCTTATCTTTAGGGGTGTTCGGTTTGCAAGATTGTATTCTGGATCAAATTTGTAGTGTGTTTGGTTCATGAGATTCAACCCCACAACTCAATCCTGGATGGATAATCATGGGATAATTAGTTATAGCTAACCCTACGACTAAAATAATCTCACAACTCAATCCTAGATTGTATCTTGGTATTATTTTATTTTATAAACCGAACATATGTTATTATGATCATATCATATTTATGATTTTTGATTTGGTGCGCAATAAGATTAAATCTCCAATGACTTATAACTGAAACATATGCACATTCATTTTCTTTAACTAAATCATGAGTAGCTTAAAAGTTAAAAAATCATAATTAACTTTTAAATAAAGTTGTAGTTACTACTCCATCTGTCTTAAAGAAGATGACCCCTTTCTTTCGTAGCACGGGATTTATGCAACTTTATTTTATTAAGTGGAGAGAGTAAAGTAAGAAAAAGAGAATAAAATAAAGATAAAGTTGCTTCCATCTTGGTTAGGACTGGCCAAAAAGAAAAGTTAGTCATCTTCCGTGGGATAGAGAGAGTAATAATATGTTTGAAAATAAAATAACAATGGTGTACGATGAGAAAAAAGAACGTTTATAACAAGAGAATTGAAAACATTGTAAATATGCAAGCGGAAATGTAATCAAATGCAAACTTTATATATTGTACAAACTCCAAACTATGATCTGAACCATTAGATTTCAGGATTTGATGTCAATAGATTACAAATAATATCAACAGAACATGTCAACACAACGTCAACATTCAACCGATTGATATTTTGTTGACATCAAATCTGTTGACATAACATCTTGAAATCTAACAATCTATATCCTTGTTTAGAGTTTATAGGAAAGATGCAGTTTGCATTTTATCACTATCCGATGTAAGTATCAATATGTATTTATATATAGCTAAGCTACTTATTAAGAATTGGTATAAAAATGTATTAGTGATCAAGTATAACTATATATGTTAGTGCATAACTAGAAATCAAATCTTAACTATTAGATTAAAAACTAGAAGGGTGAGATTAAATGTATTATGAAAACATGGAGTTGAGTATAAAGGCGTTTTAGTTCACTTGATGTTTTCAAATCCGTCATATGAACTAAAACGTCATTATAGTGAATTAAAACACTTGATGTTTTCAAATCCGTCATATGAACTTAAACGTCATTATAGTGAATTAAAACGTCCATATAGTGAATTAAAATACCCTTAAACTAAACTAATGGTTTTCAAATATGAAAAATTTTAAAAATCTCAACCTTTCATTTTTTATCTAGCGGTTAAGATTTGGTCTCTAGTTATGCACTAAAGATGCAGTAGTTGTATAACAACACTTTATGTACATAATTTATGTATGCATTTATAAGGATGCATTACCCTTACAACTCCCCTTAATATGATTAAAATATAACTTAATCTAGACCATTTAAATCCTGAAATTGATGAGATTTATTTCGAAAAATATCATTGTTAACCCAAATAATATCATTTTCAAATTTTAAAGGGTAATTTAGTTATTGCATAGTTAAAACAAGCCGGTAATTGAACAGTCAAGTACACAAGACTTATTAGCTTTCTACCTGATCACTTTCCCCCTCCCAAAAATTATCTTAAAACTTTAAATTTCACATCTCTTTCAATATAATTTTTTTTTCAAGAAATATATCAAATTAAAAGTAATTTTACGAGGTATCTAATGAAATCCTAATTAAACATATGTTCACATATTTTTTTATTATATAAAAATGACAGTTTGAGTGATAAAATGATAATTTTACCGATTGAAAATAATACATTTCGAAAGAAAATGATATTGTGTTGCAGTCTTGTATGATTGTTTAAATAAAAAATGACATTCTTCGTGGTAAGAAATGATAATTTTGCTGATTGAAAATGGTACAATTGGAATGAAATATGATATCTTGTTGCAATGTTGTTTGGTTGTTTAAATCTAACTAAATACTACCACTTAATAAGACTCATAACTAATTTTTTGGACAATTTACAAGTGCCAAATCCAACCGATCAAACCTAATTTTCATAAAAATCAATTGTCTCTACAAAAGTCTTGAATTTTATACCAAATACTGACCTCAACTCCTCATCACAAACATGAATCTATAACTTCTGGAAAAAAGTAGGGCGTGATTAATTATTTCGTCCTAACCTTTATTAAGGAGTTGTACATTTTAACATGATTCATTAAATACTATTTTTTTAAAAAAATATTGTATCAAAATAAAATGTCCTCATTAACTTGGATATAATTCTATTTTCCCTTTTAAAAAGTACTTCTCCTATCTTAGATTCTCAGATTAATTTTTTGGTACGTTCAAAGTTAATAGACACAATAAATATTTTTTTTACTTTTTGTGCTAAAATAATCGTTTCAATTAATTTGAAACTGAGGAAGGGGTAAATTTGAAGTTTAGCATATTAGAGCATCCACATCGGTACTCTGGCGGAAGAGCAGGAGCTGTGCCGACGTCACAACTAGCGACGTGCTCGCGGCTGCGCTCTTGCCATCTGCACGGACGTGCTCTTGCCGAAGAGCATTGTCCTTGCCGACGAGCAGGCGACGTGGCGGCTTCTGGTTGAGCGATGAAGCCCAATCGCCCCCCTCCGCGATTGGATGTCGTTTTTATATCGTTAATTTTTTTTTAAAATTCATAAAAATCGAAAATAATCTGAAAAATTAGAAAAATATATTTTCGTATTCTAAAAAATATAGCCATTTTTCAACCGCTATTTTCAATTTTTTTTATTTTTTTTAAAAATTTATCCCAAAATCATCTATAAATACCCACATTCATCATCCATTTTTTACATCAAATTATCTCTCACTCATACTTCTCTCATATTTTTTCATACAACCCACCTTCATCTTCCTCTCTCACTTAAACACTCTCTCTAAATTAAAAAATGGATCCGTACGATATGGACCGGATCATTGCGGAAGCGGAGCGTGAAGAATAAGAATATCAACAATACTATGCCGCCTATGAAGCCTAGTCAAACACATTTGGGCAAAATTCGGCCACTAGTAGTGGGTTTTTTAAATTTTATGAATTTAATTATGTAATTTTTAATTTTTAGGATTTTAATTATATACTTTTTTTTTATATTTTAGTAATTTGTAATAGTATTCTGGGTATTTTGAATGCAGTTTAATATTGTGAAAATATTTTTAGTAATTGAAGTATTTAATTGAATAATAGAATGCTGGGACCCATGAATAATGTAAGAGCATGTCTTGCGGAAAAGCACGGATATGAGTGTTGTGCTCTTGCGGACGTGCATATATGGAATTAAAAATGAATAGAGGTGGGTTCGAGCTCACATCCGTGCTTTTACACGAGAGCATGAATGTGGATGCTCTTAATAGTACTTCGTATTTGCACAAGAGCATGAATGTGGATTCTCTTAATAGTACTCCGTATTTCATTTGTTTTGAATGCACGTATTATTTGGTTGGGTAAAAATTTAGTGGTTCAAACGTATTGCCACGATGGCATGTCCAATTAATTACAATTACAGGAAAGACAGGAAAGAAATGATGGCGTAATTTTTAAATAGTTGAAATTACCATTTCACATATATCCATTCCAGACCATTTGGTGGCTCTTCGGTTATAAATAGTCAGTCCAGCAAGATTAGATTACCTTTCAGCATTAACTAATTGGCCCGTGATTTTTTGAGTATATCATTCATCTTATCTACTTTTAAACCTGAAACATAAATAAGCTTTAATAAAAGCGAAAAAAATAAATATTGAAATTTTTACTAGCTCGGTTATGTCAGATTCATAATTGCGTTGCTGTTATAATTCGATCATATTAAGCCAAGGTCTAATAAGAAACAATATGCTCCATTAAGATATCATGTATGTGTGCAATTAAATATGTCAACCTTTGTCTGTGTAATTAAATATGTCTAACCTTACATCAAATATGATTTTACTTCAACCATTTACACTGATTAAATTCAAAATTAAAAGAATATTCTCTATATTGTACTTTTTTTACTCACAAAATTTGAAAAAACTTTTGGGTTTGAGTTTAATGTAAAAGATAGATATTTTTTTCCTAAAAATAAAAAATGGGACTGACTGATTAAATTCAAAATTAAAAGAATATTCTCTATATTGTGCTTTTTTTACTCACAAAATTTGAAAAAACTTTTGGGTTTGAGTTTAATGTAAAGGATAGATATTTTTTTCCTAAAAATAAAAAAATGGGACTGATTTTAGAGTACTACTAGAGCTAATTACCTATTCCATTTTAAGTTTTAACGTACCTGTAATATCCCAAACTTTTGTGACTCCTTTTTATATGTTATTTGATTTTTGAATCTTGGAAGTTATGAAACTTTTGTTTCCATGTGATTAAAGTGCCTTGCGTGAAATAAATTGTCGTGGTTATTGAGTAATGATGAGTTTGAGATTTTATATTTTTCCAGTGAGGGGAAAAGATTAATAGGATCATGCATTTATTCTTTCGCGAGTCAATTCATTGATAAATTCGGCCCTTCATAATTATTGAAGTAGTATTTCATTTCTTGGATTTAATCGATTGTTTTGAGATATTTATTCAAATTAAATCCAAACCAAATGATCCCAAAATTGTACAACATGAACTTCGAACTCCATTCTATTTTCCTTGGGAGTTTCGAAAATCTCCAATAAGAGAATGAATTAATTGCCTTTGATTTAATTGGTGCTTTATTGACCCCCTTCTTTTGAATTTAATCCAATTAAATCATGTTATATTTTATTTCTTCACCCAAAAATAAATAGAGAGTTGGGATTTTGCCTTAGCTATTTGAGCCTAGTATTTTCGGCCCCTCCAATAAATTTTGGAGGATATTTTATTTGTTTCCCATCTTGTGGAATCCCTTTTTATTCAAATAAATACCTATGCCTAATTAATTGGGGATGCGAATATTTTCCTTCTACTTTTCCTCCATGTCACACGCCTCCTATGCTTATTTTTCCTTGAGGGAATTTAAATATTTGCTACCTATTTTATGGGAGCCTTTTTCCTAAAGAAATTACTTAATTTAAATCCTATTCTATTTAATTGGGGATTTAAATAATTCCTTGTGCAAAGTCCTCAAATTTTAGGGCCCCCACCATAAATTTCCTACTTGGAGATTTAATTTATTTGTTTCCTTGTATTCATTATTTTTATATACCAAATTGTGGATTTATTTATCTCCAAGTAAATATCAAATGATCCCTTGTTAATTTTCAGCCATAATTTTCGAAAACTTGGCTCCTTATAATTGTGGGATTTTTATTCATTAGCCTATATTTTAATTCCCCACAATTCATTTATTTAATTTACCCATGGATTAAACCTAGCAAATAAATAGCAATTAAACAAACCCTAGCCCCCATTTCCTCCTACAATTTTCGCCACTCACCCTCTCTCTCCCTCTCCCACACGGTTTTGTCTCCTCTCCCACTCTCCCATCTCCAAAAATCCTCCATCCAACCCTTGTTCTTGCAATCCGTTGAAGTTATCTTCAAGAGTCTCCGAAGAATCGTTTCGTTCTTTGCTTCTACCGATTTATTTTTGTCAAAGAAGGTATATTTTGCTCACTTTTCCTCCTCCTTTTCCGTTTGAACCATGTTCTTGAGTCCTACATGCATGTAGTGGTTGTGGGTTCGATAGATCGCAAGATTTAACGAGGGGGAAGTGTGTTTTCGTAAGAACTTGGATGATATTGTGTTTTGATTGAAATCATGTGTTGTTGGATTGGAATATTTGGTGAATAATATGAGCTTATGTGCAAATATATGTATGAGGAGCTTGTAAGCATGATTATGTGTTTTCGAGCATGAGAAATCGGTGTTTGTGTGATGGAATATGAAAACCCTATTTTCGAACTTGAACCAGAAATCTGTGATGCACGACCAGTGGCTTACGATCTGTGATTGACCTATCAAACGAACGAATTTTGCTATGAAATTTTTACTGAGTAAACTTCAAGGTGTTTTCTGTGTTTCGTGTAAATTTCAGCCCTTTTTATCGAAAAATGAATTTTTAATAAATTTTTGAAGTTGACTGCGCAAATCTTCCAGAAACTTGAGTTCTCGCCATGAACGTTTCGTTTTCTGTTTGACTGACCGAAAGACCTCCGATTGATGTGATTCTTGAACTATATGAAAATATGAAGTGTCTTCTGAGTCGTGTTAAATTTTCAGCCTTTTGGGGCATTGGATGAATTTATGGTGAATTTTTCAAATGAACTGCGCAATACTGCCAGAAATTGTATGTTCCGATCAGAGAGTTTAATATATGATATGACTGACTAAATGACGTGATTTCGGTGTGAAACTTTTCATGGATGAAATTGAATGCGTCCTCTGTATTGTGACCAAATTTAGCATCTTTTGAGGTCGGGTGAATTTATAGTGATTTTTACAAAACGGTCGAGCAGTTCTGCCAGTTTTCTGCCTTGTTAAAATGACACTTATTTTTCATGTTTAAAAGTATTATATGATACATGTATATCCAAGGAACGTGTTTAAATGATGTGATCACGTGTGATAAATTGAAATGTGTTACGATGTGTTCTCCCATCTTTGTGACGTATGTTGGGTCGGGAATTTGAGAAAAACGACGAGAGAATCGATAGGACATGCATAGTAATATGTTGTTGTGGAAAACTAACTGTGTTGTCATTGACAAGGGTGTTGTGTATTCGTGAACTCGAGGATCGAGAGTTGCTAAGTTGGGTTGTGAATTGCTAAGAGAACGAGGTGTGCTTTCTTTTCAAACCTCTTATTTTTCCGAAAATACTATGTGGCGTTATAAGGGTGGTTTAACTTGTTATGTCATGCCATGTTGTTTTTGGTTTATGAGATTGTTGCCTGATGCCTAGTTCGTCTGAGTTTACTCCGTTAGGCTATATGGCTGTGTTGTGAAACGAATTCGGGTCTGAGTAGGGCCGCAAACCCTATCAGGCTGTGTACACTGGTGGGATCGGGAGCCGTCCTTGCTAGTCGGCCGGTCTCGTGGGCGAATAGTGTGGCCACACTTTCGTCGCACATGGAATGATGATTGTGATTGATGGATTGTTGAGAAAATGGGGAGATTATTTGACTGGCCAGTCTATGAAACATTTTTGTGTTCTCGTGATATTTTCTTTACTACGTATAAAACTCGAGATCACTGGTATGGATGACATAACTCTATAAATGTTTTCGGCATGAGCCCATTGAGTACAACAAGTACTCAGCCCTGCATATTATTTTTCTTATGTGCAGGTTGAGCGGGATGTTGCGGTGGATGTTGAGCTGGCTTAAGACCCTAGGATACGTTGTGTCGTCATACATAGGCGTGATCCTTGACTCTCCTTGAACCTTATTTATCCGCTGCTATGTTTTAATTTATGTCTTAAGACCTTAATCTTTTCGTATTGTGTGTGGAACATGTATGGTGGTGTTAGGTTTAAACGAGTATTTACGTTGTCTTTCTGAAAATGATGTTTTCCGGGATTTAAGTTAAATGTTTGTTTTACCTTCGTTTTATTAGTCGAATCTCTTAAGTCTATTTTCTCCGTTGTCCTTTCTAAAGGAATTTTAATTTATGTCTTTTCAAAAAAAAAATACGACCTTAAACTTCTTTAAACTAAGTTCTTTTCTTTCTTTAAGTTTTTAAGTTGTTCTTTTAAATTGTTGTCCATGCATGTCGATCACGATCGCCGCGTTGTGGTACCCCTTGTATGGGCGGTCGTGACAGTACCTTTGGAAATGGTCTAAATCAAAATCTATCAACGTGTTGTAATATTTTTAAAGTTTAAGTAATGCGTTTGAGTAAATCCAAAGTCAACTTAAAAAATTTCTAGTTCACCGTACAAAAAGTTGTGATTCATGGCTAGGTTTAATTAGCTCCTAAGAAGCAATACGCTTAAAATAGCAATACACAAAATGCTCGATTTTGAAGCCATCTTTCGTGCTCTAATACCAATAATGAAGAGAAGTAAGTTTATTACAGTATTGTTCTCCTAAAAATAAGAATAACAAATACTAAGATGTTTCATGTTCTAATATCAATATATAAAATCCTCGAATTATGTAGCTCTGTTTAATCGTTATTACAAATATTAATTGAACATAACAATTATGTAGTCTGCTGATAGGGTAAACCCCCTATCGGGTTGATCGGCGTCCGTAGATCGGCGATCGATAGATGTTTGTCGCGGGCAAGTGCCCGTCGAGCAAGACGAGTTTCTCACTTTGGAGAAGAGAATGAACGATAATACTGATATTCTTGATTGATTTCTCAAATGATTACAATAACTCCTATTTATAATTCTAATAATAACTTAATGAACAAGAAAACAAAGATATGGAAAAGATATGCAAATCCTAATTTATCTAACCAATAATGCTCGTATCAACTCCCCCACGGTTGAAATCCACCTTGTCCTCAAGGTGGGAACTCGGCAACCAAATCTGGTGCTGTGACGGAACGTCTTCCGTCGGGCAGCGGCGCAACTTTGGTTCGAGATGGTGGAATGCATAACTAGTTGCTGTGAGCGGGTGGATTCCCGTCGGGCAGCGCCGTAGCTATGGTTCGATCGGTGTGGCTAGTTGCTGTGCGCGGTGGATTCCCGTCGGGCAGCGACATAGCTATGATTCGATCGGTGTTTTGGAGGGTGAGATCGTGATGAAAGCACCAATTTGATAGGATAAACCCCCTATCGGGTTGATCGGCGTCCGTAGATCGGCGATCAATAGATGTTTGTCGCGGGCAAGTGCCCGTCGAGCAAGACGGGTTTCTTACTTTGGAGAAGAGAATGAACGATAATATTGATATTCTTGATTGATTTCTCAAATGATTACAATAACTCCTATTTATAATGCTAATAATAACTTAATGAACAAGAAAACAAAGATATGAAAAAGATATGCAAATCCTAATTTATCTAACTAATAATGCTCGTATCATCTGCTTAGATTTCTGGTAAGTACATAATAGTATTTATTTTTGCACATATAATATAATACTCCCTCCGTCCCGCACTACTCGCACGTTTCATTTTCGGCATGAAGATTAAGGAATGAGTGTATAGCAAAGTCAAATATTACGGCTGTAGGTGAAATTTTTTACTAAAAATGGAAATATTGCAAATAACTTGGGACGCCCACAAAGGAAATAAGTGCAAGTAGTCCGGGACGGAGAGAGTATGATTTATTATGCGAAGGAGGCGTGGATCAATAATAAAGTTAAGGCACAAATGTCTCACTCTATTAAGATTTCATTGGTTTCGGTTCCACCGATACGTAGTATTTTTATTTGTTTAAATATTCGATCTAATTTACATTAATGGCAGAACCACGCTATTACCGAGCTTAAGTATAAATATTTTTAAAAACTCTTCAATGCATTAATGCTAACCCAGGGCCGGACCTGAGGGGGGCAAGTGGAGCGGCCGCCCTGGGCCCCCAAATTTGCAGGGCCCCTCCCTAGCCTCAGGTATATATATATATATATATATATTATAATATGTAAACCCATATATCATTTTCTACCTTTCCCTCTCTACAATTCGCTCCTCAACTAATTTTATGCTTTGGAATATCTCTCGCTCAAGAGTCATGTCGCCATGTCGGTATGCAATTGAAATTCGATTTTTTCTTCATTCGATTCTCTTTTGATTTATTTGAGCTCGTTTGTGGAATTGTGGTCCTTTCCCCCGTTATTTGCACCGGCAAAACTCTTCTTTTTTGTTGTATTTTGATTTGTTTGATCGATTGCCTGGCTTTGGGGTATATTTTCACAGGATTGGGCGTAGTCGACTGTTTATTTCTTCGATTGTTTGTTTATAACTGTTTATTTGTTTTCTCTTGTTATTTGTGTCAGCTATCCAGATTCTCTGTTTTGATATTGCTACTCATCCACCGATCTTGATCGTGAGCCTTCATCAAGCAGCTAGAAACACAAGTCACCAAGCAGCAAGGATTAAGGAACACAAGAAGTCAAGAAGGTATGTAGACAGTAGACATGTAGTACTAGTACGTTCATGTCTTTTGGCTTCAACACCGATTGATTGATTAATTGATCTTGATCAGTTCTTTTTTTCTTCTAAATTTTAGCAAGATCATGTCAACAAGGAAGTATGCATCAAGTAGTGAAAAAAAGAAAAAGAGGAAGCGAGTAGATGAATTGATAGAATCGCAAAGAGGAGCTATGGACAGATTTTTTTCAAACAGAACAAGTACAGGCACGTCCAGAAACCCAGATGAGTTGGCGCTTATTGTTGTGGAGGAGCAAACTAATCCTAATTTAGAAGATGAGGTCCCAATGCAGGATAATGATGACAACTAGTGATCATGACCAGCCTGCTACAGAACCTGCTAGTAGTCATGAACAATTTGTTTATACCACGGATATTTATGATCCAAGAAATTGGAATAGTCTTGATAACAAAGCTAGAGACATATTAGTGGAGAAGGGTCCTATTAGAGAAGAAAATATTGTGTTCCCCAAGGATGGCAACGCAAGACATTTTTCATATGCCCACTACAAAGGAGATTGCTTGATATTAATCCAAGAGCTTTATACATGCCATGTGCTTGTCATAGTCTTAACCTTACACTTTGCGATATGGCTAAATCTTGTGCTAAAGCAGCTAGCTTTTTTGGAATTGTGCAACGGATGTATATACTATTTTCTGGTTCTACTAAAAGAAGGAATGTTTTGCTTGATCATATTCTAGGTTTAACAGTGAAATCATTATCCAATACTCGTTGGGAGAGCAGGATAAAAAGTGTTCAAGCAATTAGATATCAAGCACCTCAGCTCAGGTCAGCTTTGTCTCAGTTACAACAAGCTAGTGATATAGAACTAAGTGATAAGACTGATGCAAACAACTTATTGAAGGCTCTTGGTAGCTTTGAGTTTATACTTGGCATGGTTATATGGTATGACAATTTATTTGCTGTAAATACTGTAAGCAAGAGGTTGCAATCACCATCTATGTGCATTGATACTACCTTGCAGCAAATTGAAGACATGAGGAATTATTTCAACAATTACAGGAATGAAGGATTTGCTTCTAGTATGACCATTGCCAAAAGTATTGCATCTGAAATGGGTGTAGAGCCATCATTTTCAGTGAAGCGCAAGGCTCAAAGGAAGAAACATTTTGATGAAATTGACACCAATGAAGAAATTCTACAAGCTGAGAAGGCTTTTGAGGTCAATTATTTCTTGGTCGTGGTTGATATGGCAAACACCTCATTGAAAAGTAGATTTGAAGAACTACAAACATTCAAAAGTATATTTGGGTTTTTACTTAGCTCAACAACTTTGAAGTCACTAAATGATACTGAATTAGAAGATTGTTGCACCAAATTTGCGAAAACATTATCTTCGCATGACACATCTGATGTGGAGGTAAATGATCTAATATCTGAGTTGAAGGTTTTGAAGCTAAGTTTGCCGGAAAGGCCAATGTCTTCTATGGACATTTTTGAGTATGTTAGAAAAATGGATTCTTATCCAAATATCTCAATTGCTTATCGCATATTATTTACTGTGCCTGTGACTGTGGCATCGGCAGAAAGAAGCTTTTCAAAGTTGAAACTGTTGAAGAATTATTTAAGATCTACGATGTCTCAACAACGGCTGAACGGGCTTGCCACTTTATGTATTGAGAAGAAATTATTAGACGAGGTTGACAGCAACACCATCATCAACGACTTCGCATCAAGAAATGTTACAAGAAATTTTTGAAGGTAATATGTAATAATTATTTGAAGTGAATTTCTTTTGATATGCTATTAGTTTTTTGCTGGATGAAACTTATTATAAAATGGAAGGAAAAAATATATAAATAGGGCCTCAACTTTTAGTCTCGCCCCGGGTCTTTGGAACCTCAGGACCGGCGCTGTGCTAACCATAAAGGTTTTCGCACAGCACGTAAAATATGACTACTAACGGAAATAGTATAGCTACTGTTGTATTAAAATGCATTATTCAATGCATTAAAATACATTGAATAGTATAGCTACTATTCAATGCATTATTCAAAATGCATTATTGTAGTATGAAATACTAACGGAAATAGTATAGCTACTGTTGTATTAAAATACAGAAGTCAACGTATGCAATCAGATTTGCTATGTATTAGAGCATCTATTATGCCCGTCGGCGCTGCGAGTACCGTGCTCGCTGCTGTGCTCATTGACAAGAGCACCGCCGTGCCAAAGAGCACACTGACGTGACGGTCGGATTGGTCCGGCCGCAAACCAGTAGCCTTTCCGATCCGATTCACCATGTAAAACCGGCATAGGGTTGGGCCATTTTGGACTGGGTGAGCCAGCCAGTTGGACCGAAAACCGATTAAACCAGTTCCAATTTTTTTTTATTTTTAAAAATGAATAAAAAATCAATTTAAAAAAATATACTACAAAACTTTCATTTGATATTAACCCTATTTTTATTGGGCCTATGAATTGATAAAAGTAGTAATAGAAAAATCATTTGTGACTCTCTTTAGAGCATCCACAATGGCGCCTAGAGCACCGCCTAGCCGAGCCCCGGCGCTAGGCGGTGCGCTCGGCGAACCATTGCAACCGCCTAGCGGTTTTCCGAAAAAAAAATCGCCTAGCGCTAAGCGATATACGGGCGCTCGGCAATGCGCTGGGCGATCCGCTAGGCGCCATTGCAGGGTCCGGATCGCCGAGCGCATCGCCAGCGGATTTTTTTTAATTAATTTTCGAAACACTATATATACGCGCTTTGCACGTCATTTTCATTCGCGCCACTTGTTTTAACGAGTTTTCTCTCTATCTTAATTTCTGTACAAGAGCAACAACGCGAAATGGAGAATAACAGCGAAGGTACTCCAGTGACGAGCGGGTCTCAAACTCCCCCGGTACCCGTGGTAGGTGGATGGGGTCCGATGCCAGGGTACTACAACATGTACCCGTGGCAGGGGATGATGCCCGGGATGGCAGCCGGGGGAATATGCCCGGGATGGCAGCTGGGGGTAGTATACCGGCATGGCAGGGGGTACCGGGGATGCAACCCGGTATGCAGATGATGCCGGGGTGGGTGCCCGGGATGCAAATGATGTTGGGGGGGGGACGGCGATGCAGCCCCCGATAGGAGGGGTACCGGCGACGCAGGGGACGCCGGGGGAGGAAAACGTCTATCGCCCCAGTTTTGATTTTTCGACTGCTTCTTCGCACACATCGACCCCAACGGAGGCGCAGTTCACGTAATTTGAGACTTTTTCCTTAGAGGAGTTGGGGTTTGATATTCTCGGAGTTCTGGATACTCTCGTTCAAACGGGGGAGCAGTGCGGGGTCGTCGCGCCCCAAAGAAGAAGGGCAAGGGGAAGAGGGTCGACGAGTCGTCGCAGCCGGGTGAGGACGACTGCTCGGTACGGAGGAGGTGGACGGATGCGGAGAACGTCGAGCTGTCCAAGGCGTGGGTGAGTGTTTGCGATGATCCCCTCACTTCGAACAATCAGAGGATCGTCAACTTGTGGGCTAAAATAGCAGCAGCCTACGAGACATTTTGCCCGGAGGGGAGGCCACGCACCGGGGAGGATTGCCAGAAGGCATGGGACCGAATCAGGGCTGCGGTCTCCCGATTTTCGGGCTTGTACACCAACGCCCTCTGCATGCAGAGCAGTGGCCAAACGGAGGATGACTGTAGGAGGATAGCGGAGAAAGCCTTCCCCCAGCCAGGGTTGTATAAGGATTTCACCTACTGGAACTGCTTTGTGGTGCTGAACGAATCCGAGAAGTTTCGAGCAGATGTCGACACTGCCTGGCCGAAGAAGCAACGACTGAACTACACCGGTGATTACAGCGGCAGCAGCGGTGGTTCCCACGACCTCTCCGAGACGGCCCAGGTGATCCGCACCCCTCGTTCGTTCGCTCGCCAACCTCGCCCAGCTGGGCAAAAGCGGGCGCAACGGGAGGCGAGGGGGGTCGTCGGGGGTTCCCAGGAGGTCCAGTCCACAGAGGATCTCAAATTCTTCGCGCGTCAACAAATGCGCGCTCAGATGGTCAAGACGTTAGCTGAATGGCGGGCGGCGACGGACCCCGACGAGAAGAGTTTTCTTCACGCATTTCTCGTGAGCATGCGTGACGATTTGGGTGGAGGCGGCGGCGACGGAGGCGGCGACGACGGCGACGACGGAGGCGACGAAGACGAGGAGTGAATTTTTTAAATTAATGTATTTTTTTAATTAATGTACTTTTTTGATTTTATTGTACTTCTTTTTAGTTAATGTACTTTTTTAAATTTATATAGTATTATTAAATTTTCCCGTATCTGTGTCGTAAATTTAATTCTGTATGTTGTGTGATTGTTAATTATTTGTTTTATATAATTTTGAATGATGTGGCTAGGCTATAGCTGGGCTATGACTGAGCTATTTGCTTGTCTTGATGATGTGGCAGGAGGATTTTTAGGGCTGATGATGTGGCAGGAGGAATTTGTGGCTAGGCTATGGCTGGGCTATTGCTGGACTATTTCTATTGTGGATGCTCTTATAGAGTATTTCACAAGATTCTTCTTTCATTTTCCAATGTGGGATAAGAAGTATGTTTTATAGTCACTTTTTACATTTTTTTGTCTTTTTACTTTTTCAATGTGGGATATAGTTTTTTTTAATAAGTAGTACCATGTTATACAAACTATCAACTATATACCATGATATGTATAATTGAAAGCTATATACATATATTTTATATAACAAGATCATAAATAAAAAATTAATAAATCGTAATTAACTTTCAAAGAAAGTTTTACTTACTAATTCTTAGATTGAATATAAAATAACAATAATATACAATAATGGAAGAAATATTTATCACATGAAAATTGATACGTAATAAGCATATAAATATGTATATTTTATATAAACTTGTATTACTTGTTAAGAATTGGTATATATATGCATTTATCTATATTTGTATATCAATATATTATCTGAAACCAAACTATATATTGTATTAATGCTTGTTTATGTACATGTTTTGAATTCCAATAGTATTATATTAAATATATATCTAATTGAAGCTGAATGGGTTTTCGTTATGTTGTGGGTGTGCCTAATTTTTAGGTCCAGATGATTTACTAGAGCACAGGGTCTAGCAGATCGTGAACCTTCAGAATACAGTCGTTGTTGTAACAACCTTGCCTCAAAACCTCAACCCTCTACACTATTGGTTAGTATAGGGAAGTCGAGATCGAATCCACAAGGACGGAAGGGTTAGAATGCATAGAGAGAACTTTTGGAGGGGTTTGACTGCTGCCACGCAACATGAGGGTCGAGTTTTAAACTAATAGGCCTGGGAAATAAAATCTAGTCTATGCTAACTACCAGATCTGGAGAATTGAAAGTACGTAAAACGTAAATGCATGCATGATTTGTATCAAACAGTAATTTGAGAGTATTCGCAAAATTCCTAGGTCAAGTAAAAGAGTTTCCTAGATTAACCAAACACAAGGCAAGCAAAAGTAAACAGGAAAATAGATTACTCTAATTAGCTACTGACAAAAGCTGCAACTAACAAACTAAAGTGGTATGACTACAACTACCGATCGACTTCATCTCTTCCAACAAACGAACACGGAATGAACAGAGCAGACATGAAAAACAGAGCATACCCTAAATCAAACGCCGAACACTTCAATTAAACTGAAAGCTATCAGATCTAAACTACTGGACTAAGTAAACAAGCAGTAACAGAGTTTTCCATGCAAATCCGAACACACGTATTCCAGATTCGAACGATTAACAGAAATCTAAGCTAGATCTACCAGAATTAACACCAAACAAATTAGATCCACCACTCTCAACATCATCCCAACTCCGATTCAACCTCAATTCAGAAATTTAACTCTGATCAACACCAATCTCAGCTCCGATCAACAAAAACAATTGCGAAACGCATCCAAAGCAGAAATCAGAGCAGTAAACGACAGAATCAAACGAAAACAGGAATTTAAACTAGATTAAACATAAATTGAAATGAGTCACTAAGCAATCACCGAATTTCCGGCAAGGAAATCGGCGAGGAAAGAGTACGTGCAGAAAGTAAATTGTTTCTTCACTCTTTCTCGGAGTGGTGTTACACTCTCAGTTGAACAAAAACAAACCACCACTAACTACCCCAAATCTCCATGGAACCAAGTGCACGAGTGAGCCCAAAAATACTAAGGAAAATTCTCTAACTTCGTCTCCGCTTCTCGTAAGCTTCCTGGTATTTATAGGCATGGCTCCAATCCCTAGGGCAACAGTCATCTTGATTTGACGATTGTACCTTCGCGGATTTCACTCTTTTTCTCCACTTCTCTTCTCTATTCTCTCTGCCCTGGTAATCGTCTTCCATTCCTGGGTCTGGCAGATTTTTCACGCACCTGGACTTATAAATGCATGTTAGCACCTTAGAAATCACAGAATTCATACGTTAAATAGATGCATGAAACGAGCCTTATCAAACTGCTCACACTTAAACCATACTTGTCATCAAGTATGAAAGCCAAGAAAAAGAAATAAGGCAAGTTTCAATGCATCCTCCCCTGTTAACCAAAAAACACAAGACAGAGAAAAAGAACACACAGAAAACACAAGACAGAGAAAAAGAAAAAAAAAACACAGACGCGCACAAACTGGTATTTTTTTTCTAGCAGCCATCCCCACAAGATTAAGGTCGATCCAAGTTTTTACAGCCTCATATTCTTCCCCCTCCCTTTTTCTATCTTAGTCAAGCTGTCAGTTCGTCAAGATAGCCTAAAATTTTTGCCTCTGTTAGGTTCACACGATCACTCATTCCTCACCAGGGACGTAATGATCATTCGCTCTTCATTCTGCCATATCATTGATGCCTTAAGATTGATGTCGTAGAATAGTTCCTTAAGGTCTTTCACTGGGTTGTAATGGGGCTAGGGGGTCACAGTGTTTAACGGTGAGAATCCTAAGGATCTAAGTTCAACAGTATAGGTGAAACATGACACGGACACGTGAATTTAGGGGCAAAGCTTAGTAACAACTCCCATGTATGATTTTATCTTTCCCAGCATATTAGAGATGTTCCCCTGGCTAATTAGCCTTATTTTCCCTACTTATCTGGGCCACAAAATTTTTCTTGCCCGTTTTTTCTTTTCTTTTTTTTTCTTGAGTTAGGTAAAACTGTTCCTGCCCATTTTTCCAACTGTTTTTTTCTTGGGCCTGGTAACTTGTATATCTCTTTTTTTTGCCCATATTCTAACTTCCATATCTCTTTTTTTTTCTTGGGTCAGGTAAAACTGTTCCTGCCCATTTTTCAAACTTTTTTTTTCTTTTGCCACTAAATCTGTCTTTTACCCCTACCATCGAGCTACTCCATCCCTGCCCCTTTGTTCACATGGCATGAAAGCTAAAGCTCCAACAAATGGATTCAATTTAGAATAGGCCCAAATGGTTCACTAAGGGGTACCTTTCCAGGGAGGCAGGTTCAGCAAGTTCGAAAGAATAAAGCTCAAAATGGTTACCCTATTGCTTTTAGTCCTTACTATCTATGTCGTTTCTCCTCTTGCATCAATGGCAGCCACTCTCTTTTTTTTAAGTGTTTAGTAGAAAGTATTCTACTCTAGGCTTATAATTCACTTTTCAGAGGGCTTCACAGTAAGCTTAAATTCAGGCATTTTCTATCGTCTTTACTTCTTCCAACTGACTTAGATTTATTAAGGAAGAAGGATTCACAAATCAGCATGCATTTCCTCTTCAATTACTTTTCCTAAGGGGCTTTTGCTATCTATTATACCAGTTATGCAAAACACAGAACCTAAAAAAACTAACAACTCCTAGGCCTAACAGAATATGTACAAGACACTGATTGCACTAACTGCTTCCCCCCTTCCACTTCATTTATGCTTGTCCCCAAGCAATCCTCATGAAGTGGAAAGCAGGCCAGTTAGTGGCGAAAAAACAGAAAAAAATAGAAAAACAACAAGACACACACTTCTCACACTTAGACCAAGAATTGGGTTAAGTGTAAGAAGGCAAAAACACACCGAACAAAAACAAAGCAATCTTCTCACACTTAGGCCAAGCAATGAGCTAAGTGTAAGAAGCTACGCAAGAAAAACACAAGAAACACCACATACTAGGCATACACACTTCTCACACTTAGGCCAAGCCATGGACTAAGTGTAAGAAGCTACGCAAGAAAAATACAAGAAACACCACATACTAGGCATACAAACTTCTCACACTTAGGCCAAGCCATGGCCTAAGTGGGAGAAGGCACAGAAACAACAACCTAGCATGCTTACTAAAAAACTAAAGCTGAAAAACAAAAAAAAAACTGAAAATAAAACTAAAAATTACTTGATTACTCTGGGGGGTGTTTGACTAATTTTGTCCCTGGCCCCTTCGGGGACCAGGTTTCTGGGGTGCTCCTCTTGGTGGTGGTGTTGCAGTATCCTTCCTGGCCTTGGGCTGTGGGCCTTGGGCTGGGGTGGCCTCGGGATCTCCTTACTTGCAAAAGTAGTGGTGGTGGTGATGGCTTCCTCTCTTTCTTTTTGTTTCTTAGTTGATGAGACGATGGGCTCACTGGCAGTTGATGGGGCGGGCTCCTTCCTCTTCTTTATCGGCATAGTCACTAGGGCAGTCGGAGTGGATTTCTGGGGATTAGTTCCATGGGGCAAGCCTTGTGGAAGTCGAGCGGTTCTCTGATCCACGAAGTTGACCATCTTCATCATCAAGGTCAGAGCTTCGGTCATCTTATTTGAGTGCACCCCTAGCGGCTCCTTCAACCCCAGGACAGTGGCAGTCAACGAGGATATCTCAGTCTTGATATCCCGAATGTCTTCCCGGACTCCTTCCAACTCTTTCTTCCATTCCAACGTGGCTGCCTCCGGGAATGCATCTGGTATAGCCTCTTCAGTATCTCCCTGAAAAATTATGCTGAGATGGTCAGCCACCTTGTTCTCCGTACCCTTCTTATCCTTAACTTCCCAATCGAATTCTTGAAGTAACAACACCCATCGGATCAATCATGGTTTAGACTCCTTCTTTGCCAATAGATATTTTAACGTTGCATGATCAGTAAACACGATTACCCTTGACCCCAACAAATATGGTTGGAATTTCTCAAAGGAATACACGACAGCTAGCATCTCTTTCTCCGTGGTGTCGTAATTCTTCTGGGCCTGGTTCAAGGTCTTGGACGCATAGAAGATCACGTAGCTTTTCCCTTCAATTCTTTGACCTAAGACTGCACCGACCACGTAATCGCTGGCGTCACACATTAACTCGGAAGGGTAAATTGTTTCTTCACTCCTTCTCGGAGTGGTGTTACACCCTCAGTTGAACAAAAACAAACCACCACTAACTACCCCAAATCTCCATGGAACCAAGTGCGCAAGTGAGTGTGTGAAGAGTGAGCCAAAAATACTAAGGAAAATTCTCTAACTTCGTCTCCTCTTCTCGTAAGCTTCTTGGTATTTTTAGGCGTGGCTCCAATTCCTAGGGCAACGGTCATCTTGATTTGACGATTATACCCTCGCGGATTTCACTCTTTTTCTCCACTTTTCTTCTCTATTCTCTCTGCCTTGGTAATCGTCTTCTATTCCTGGGTCTGGCAGATTTTTCACGCACCTGGACTTATAAGGCCATCCACAACGCTGTTCCTATACCGTTCCTAAACCGTTCCTTAAACCACTATTTGAGGGCCCCACTGTACTTATTTACTCCATTCCTTAACTAAGGAACGGAACCTGCAACCCTCCGTTTCTTATCCGTTCCTTAACCGTTCCTTAAATTACTATTCATTCAATTTCATTTTTTATTTTTATTTCCAACCCAATTCAATTTAAATAAACACACTTTAATAAAAACAAACACACTTTATTAAAAAACACACAACATTAAAAAAAATTACAACTTAAACTTAAAAAAAATAAAAAACACACAATAATAAACACACAATTAAACGTGGGAAAATAAAAAACTACTCCGCCGGCTAATCATCCTCCGGAGGCGGTCGAGGTTGAGGGGGAGTCGGAAGGCCAAGTTGTGCTGCCATATGCACAATTCCGTTCTACCAGGCCGCGAATTGGGCGTACGAGAAGCGGGAAGTGTCCGCCATTGTGGCGGTCATGTACGCCACCATAAGTGTGTCCGAGCCTCCCCGCGAGCCCGATCCCGAGGCCGACTGGCTTGATTCGCCTCGGCCCTTCCTCGCTCTATCCGCCTTCGTCGCATTCGTCCCTTGCGGCCGACGGCGCCCACGGCTGGATCCCCCGTATTCGTCGGGCGTTGGATCCCCCGTACCCCCAAACACCTGCGGTTCACCCTCGCTGGCCTCACCGGTGTCACCAGACGAGTAGTTGCCGGTCGCCGTGTGCTTCGTGCGCTTTGAGGTTGAGCCCGAGCTCGAGCGGACACCGCCGGCCCACCTTTCCTCGTCCTTGACGAGCTGCCAAATATCAACATATTTGAACTGTAGCCCGATGTCCTGGTAGAAGACGCGCAAAGCCGCCATCAGAATGTCGGCGCCCGAAGCTCCACTTTGGTAGTTCGCCTCTTCGGCCGAGTAGATGCCGCAAAATTTTTTGACCTGTACGTCGACTCGGCCAAAGTGAGCACGGAGCATTGTATATTTGCGCTTCCGGGCCCCTTTCGGCTTAATCTGGTGGTAGACATCGCAGACCTTTTCCCAGAAGCACTTGGCGGCTTGTTGATTTCCGACGATGGGATTGTACGAGACGGTGAGCCAGGCGGTGTACACCGCCTTTGTTTCTTCGTTGCTGTACGGATGCCGGCCCAGATCCTCCGGTTCCTCCTCTTCCGCCTCCTCGGCCGCCTCAGACGCAGCCCTGGCGCTTTCACCGCCTCGGCCTCCTCCCTGGGTGGGTTCAACGGGGATATTCTCCCGAATCTGGGACAAACCCTGAGAAAGGCGCGAGCCGGGTGGTCGTGCGTAGGCATCCACATCGAAAGTGGGTGGTTGGTACCCACCCGGCGTCGCCGACCCCTGGGTGCCCGGCGTCGACGACCCGGAACCACCAAGTGTGTTGTACATGGTCTGCCAATCGCCCAACGCGTTGAGATCCCACCCACCGGAGCCGTCACCGCCGTAGTTGCCGTCGCCGGACATTTTGTGTAGAGATTGAATATGAAAATTGGAGAGGAAATGATGTTGGTTGTGTGTGAAATGAGAATGAAGTAGGAGTATTTATAGAATAAGAAAATAAAAATAAAAATAAAAAAAGTTAAAAAAATGGTAATATTACCGTTATAAAAAGAAAATTTAAAAAAAAAAAATTTTTTAAAAAAATAATTATTGCGTCAGCAGGTGACATGTCCCACTCGCGGGCCGGCGAGTGGGACTCATGCACGCCGCGGGGAGCGCCACTCGCCGAAGCGCGTGGCGGCACAGACCGTGCCGCGTTTCGTTCCGTCGGCACCCGGCACGGAATGGGAACGGAACCGGACGAAACCATGCGCCGCAACGCGTTCCACGGCGAAACCGTTCCGGGGGAACGGCACGCGGAACGCCGGCCGCCCGCGTTGCGGGTGCTCTAAATGCATGCTAGCACCTTAGAAATCACAGAATTCATACGTAAAATAGATGCATGAAACGAGCCTTATCAGTAATTATATACTCATATATATAGCTGCTACCAGGGACGGACCCAGCATGTATCAAGAAGGGGCAAATGCCCCTCCTCCATTTTCTTCACATATATATAATTTATATAATATTAAATTTATTTAGTTTAATTTCTCATTAATTGCCCCATCTAAAATACTTGAATTTTGCCTATGTATATTTTTGCCCCTCCCGGTATAAATTTCTGGCTCCGTCCCTGGCTGTTACAGTATTCCGGCTCGACCAGTGGTTGGACCGGTCCGACCAGTTAAATCGTGAACCGATAGCTTCGCCGATTCGCTTACCGGTCCGATTTTTTAAATATTGCATAATTCCTTCCTTTAGCTCATCTCCTTCTTTTAATATACTTCCACTCAAATTTAGCAACGACACCTCCGATAATCAACATTACCAAGAACATTTTGGACTATTTTGACTTTTGACTTTTGTTAGTATACATGTTATTGATCTTTAGATCAGGCATATGGTAGTTCAATGATTCATCTTTCAATATTATCTTTAATTGAAAAGGCCAATCGACTTTCATGTGTTTAGTCTCATCTTGTGGTACTAGATTTTCTGAATTAATGATGATAGCTTTGTTGTCACATGAGAGTTAGCTTATATGTGTAGAAGGGAAACTAATATTGGTTTACAGTCTTTCTAGCCATATGATCTCGGTCAAATTTCTCTTACTTCTGGAATTATGCCTCTACACTTGATACTGATTAATGACATTGCCTTTTTCTTTTTACGTATCCAAGTGACTAAATTCCCTCCGACAACTGTGAAATATCATGGTATTGATTTTTCATCTATTCGGTTACTTGCACAACTAACAGCAGTGTACCCATTAATTTAAAGATATTCTTTTTTCTTTAATATCATACCATACCCAATGGTAATTTTTGGATAGAGAACAATCCTCATTCCTAAGTGAGACACCCAATTAATTTGATTGTCCTATTAAAGCAGTTATTCAAACTCCTATAAGCTTGTTTAAGTCCATAAATAGAGCTCTTTAGCTTGGATACAAAATCTTCATGTTGTGTCATATACACATTGTCTTCTAGATCTCCATTGAGAAATGTGGTTTTAATATTCATTTCCCAAATGTAAAAATTGCATTATGCAAGTATTGCAAATCATATCTTAATGGACTTGATCTTAGCAACTAGTTAAAAAATTTCATCATAGTCAATATCTTCGCACTTACTATAACCCTTTCACCACTGACCTAGTCTTATAGGGTTGTACTTTGTCATTTGTATATCTCTTTTTCATACACGATTTAGAAATAAAAAATCCTTAAAAATATTTTATGTTTTGTTTTAATTCCACGACTCCTCCCGAGAGACAAATGAGTTTTACGTTCCAATCTTAGGACTATTTTTTCTATGTATTGTCGAATCACTTTTCTCCCACAGTCGACTATTTGTCCGATTCTTTGTACTCCTATATTTCAATTTGTTAATAGTACTCTTGTGCCATTGAAAAAGTTGCAGGAATAATTCTTAGAAGTTACAAGGCTTTATTCTCCATTCATTCGATGATCAATAAAAGGCTTCTAGAAAAATAAAAGAAATTTGGACGCTACTATTTTTGTCAAGGACCATCTTTGAAATGTAATGGTGTGCTTAGTTATAAATCCTACTAGTAGTACTAACTTACTATTGTATTGTTGATAATTGATACTAGCATTATTAGTTAGATAAATTAGGATTTGCATACCTTTCCATATCTTTGTTTTCTTATTCATTAAGTTAGTTATTAGCATTATAGGAGTTATTGTAATCATTTGAGAAAATCAATTAAGAATATTAATATTATTTTATCGTTCATTCTCTTCTCTAAACTGAGAAAACCGTCGTGCTCGACGGGCGAGTCGAGCACTCGCCCGCGACAGATATTTATCGCGCCGATCTACGGACGCCCAATAGGAGGTTTATCCTATCAAATTGGTGCTTTCATCGCGATCTCACCATCCAAAACACCGATCGAATCACAGCTACGTCGCTGCCCGACGGGAATCCACCGCGCACAGCAACTAGCCACACCGATCGAACCATAGCTACGTCGCTGCCCGAAGGAAATCCACCCGCGCACAACAACTAGTTAGTTATGCCTTCCCACCATCTCAAACCAAAGTTGCGCATCTGCCCGACGGAAGATGTTCCGCGCATAGCCCGACTTTCCCGTCGAGCAAAACGGTTTTCTCACTTTGAGAAGAGAATGAACAATAAAATAATATTGATGTTTTTGATTGATTTTCTCAAATGATTATAATAACTCTTATTTATAATGCTAATAATCCTAATTTATCTAACTAATAATGCTAGTATTAATAATGCGATTGGAAAAAAACTAAAAGAATAATATAATATTGAAAGCAAATGTGGGGTCTGGCCACAGAATAAAGTGGGTATATATTAAGGTTCTTTGAATATAGTCGTCAAGTGGCAACTAAGCTCTGTGTCATATAATTGTACATTGCTCATCTTTCGGTTGGATGAGGTAGACGGCTGCCCCACCACTTTCTCCGCCTGAAATTTAGAAAATGTTAATAAATGCAAATGTATAAAGAATATAATGCTCTTGTGTATATCAGTATAGGATAATAATAAAATATAAACTCTTTATATTATATAAACTCCAAACTATGATTTGGATCGATATAAAATGTCAATAGCTGACAAAATAACAGTAACATAAAATGTCAACACATCATCACCGTTGACATTTTTTATTGCTGTTATTATGTCACATGTTGATATTTTCTAACGATCCAGATATAATTTGAAGTTTGTAAAATATTTATAGTTTGCATTTGATTATGTCTCTATATTATAATACCTAACGTTATGCGGAATACATTAAACCAATTGAAGCATTCTAACAAAAATATTTTTCTACAACATCGGATGTTTAAGCTTGTTGGAATTTAAATATTAGTACGGACTATATATTACTATTTCCATAATCAAAAGTATTACTTTGACCAAAAGTTAGACCGAATTGAAATGAAGAAGGACTAGCTTGATCTATATAAATTTGGAGTTATTTAGAGCTTGAAATTAAGTTCATGAATATGTCCAAATTCATTTGCTTTATTGTGTGCCAAATTTAATGAAGTCTCCCTTTCTTTGTATCAGTAACTATCATATTATCTATCTTCTCTCTTTTATTGTTTTTGAAAAAGACAAATTATTGTGACGGAATGAAGGGACAATGTAAATATCCATGAAAGTGCATTTTATTAATAGAAAAAAAGGAAAAAGGGAGACAACCAAATCTTACCGAAAACTAATTGGAATGCATAGTTTTGAATCTATGGATGAATATTGATTTTTTTTCATGGTGTTTTTTTTTTCTTTTTAATTTGTTTTGGTCGGTGCATATATATATTTTTTAGTTTTTGGCAACTAAAGGAGTGTTTTGGACATGAGATGATTGAGTTGGGGTTTTTCCTGAATGCTTAGTTACTGTTTTCCTTGTGCCCTCCTCTTATTTTTCGTGTCTTCGTCAACTTGTTGGTTTGAGCTATTTATTTAAATAAAAAAATGGGTTGAGCCTCGTTAATATCGTTTGTGGCAAAAAAAATCCAAATATCCCAATGGAATACACAAATTTTCAAAAAAGCCCAAAATATATTATAATATATTCCAAGCCCAGCCCACAAGAAAATACCACACGAGACAGGGCTAAAATAGGAAGAAAATAATTAAACTTAGCGGGAAGGAGATGGCGCCAAAATTGGCAGCCACCAAATATTGCAGGAAATTTCCCCATTCACACCATATATTTCCACACGAATACATTTCTTTTAACCCTCTCTCTTGAAATCACAAACACTCCCTTCTCAATTTTGCCGCCCTATTAAAAAACTTATCCCCCTTTTCTCAAACGCAAATCCAACTAAGAAATGAGATTCTCAAAGAAGCATCAATCCAAATGGACAAATATTCAGTGGCCAAGAAATGGGTGATAGCCGGAATCGCAATTAGGGCTCCTTTAAAGCCCATTTCTACAAAGCCCTGCCATGCCCGCCGCAGCCACCATATATTTCCACACGAATACATTTCTTTTAACCCACTCTCTTGAAATCACATACACTCCCTTCTCAATTTTGCCGCCCTATTCAAAAACTTATCCCCCTTTTCTCAAACGCAAATCCAACTAAGAAATGGGATTCCCAAAGAAGCATCAATCCAAATGGACAAATATTTAGAGGCCAAGAAATGGGTGATAGCCGGAATCGCAATTAGGGCTCCTTTAAAGCCCATTTCTACAAAGCCCTGCCATGCCCGCCGCAGCCACCATATATTTCCACATGAATACATTTCTTTTAACCCTCTCTCTTGAAATCACAAACACTCCCTTCTCAATTTTGCCGCCCTATTCAAAAACTTATCCCCCTTTTCTCAAACGCAAATCCAACTAAGAAATGGGATTCTCAAAGAAGCATCAATCCAAATGGACAAATATTCAGAGGCCAAGAAATAGGTGATAGCCGGAATCGCAATTAGGGCTCCTTTAAAGCCCATTTCTACAAAGCCCTGCCATGCCCGCCGCAGCCACCATATATTTCCACACGAATACATTTCTTTTAACCCTCTCTCTTGAAATCACAAACACTCCCTTCTCAATTTTGCCGCCTTATTCAAAAACTTATCCCCCTTTTCTCAAACGCAAATCCAACTAAGAAATGGGATTTTCAAAGAAGCATCAATCCAAATGGACAAATATTCAGAGGCCAAGAAATGGGTGATAGCCGGAATCGCAATTAGGGCTCCTTTAAAGCCCATTTCTACAAAGCCCTGCCATGCCCGCCGCAGCCGAGGAAGCGCCTCCCCGCCTCCACCTATCACTTCAACGGAGGGAGAGAGTTCTTCAATCCACCCGACCTGGAATCCATATTCATTTGCCACGCTGGCAGAGCCAATTAATTAATTAAAAGGATATTGACTTCTAATTTCACGTAATTTTCAAAAAGTTGGGTTTTCCCACGAACTTTAAATTTGACAATTAATATCACGAACTTTACTACATGTGTGTTATTTCCCACCGGCTGAATTTCCGGATGATAGTAAATTGCCATGTATGTTGAGTTGGCAAATTAGATCTAGTTGTCAATCTACTTGGCAATATTTAAAATTTATTTATTATATTGGCAACTACTGGATGAATAGTCAACTACTACTTGGCAATTTATCACAAAACGTTTTTAATCTTAAATTAAAATAACGTTTTTTCATCTTTTTTTCATATCACAATAAACCTAATCCATTAAATCATAGGAAGAACCCAATCCCCATTTTTCTTGTCTTTCTTCTCCCGACAGCGGTCCCTAACACTGAAGGCGATAAAGCAGCGGTCCCCCGACATTGAAGGCGAGAACTCGGCGAGTGTTACGATTTTTCTTCGCAACTTCCCTATCTTAGCTCGCACACCCGATCTCAACGATAAAACGCAGCCTCCACTCGTGAATGATCAAAAGAAAGAACGTTTTATTGAATCAACAAGAAGATTACACGATAGGAAGGAATGAACGAAGAAGAACTCTCGGTCCACGACCTAAGCTCACGATTACACAGCAATTTTATCGACAATCCAAAAGAAACAGCAATTACACTATTTATACTAAGCTTCTTAGTTCGCCTCGGTCATCTTCCACGTCAGCTCGTTTTACACGTCATAGCTCTCTTCCTATTGGTTGATAACACGTGTTGCCTTCCTCTCATTGGTTAATCAGAGTTCATAACTAACTCTAACTAACGCCACGTCACCTCCCACTTAATATGATCGTATGCATGCATGCGTTGCTCGCCTACGTTGCATGCATGTATGTATAACTTATTATAATCATGCATGCAACAATACCCCCCTCTTAGGGTTCCTTGTCCACAAGGAACCACATACCTTTGCCATAATCACGTCGGCAAACTCCCACGAAGCGTCGGCCGGCGATCTTCCTTCTACAATTTGTGATCGTAACAATCCCTCCCCCTTAAGATTCCTTGTCCACAAGGAATCATGGAGCCAAGCTTCTCGTGCTTTACCTTCCCATACCTTCCATTTTACACTTGGCTTAGGAATCTCCAAACCAAGCCTCTCATGTTTCATCTTTACAGTTGGCTGTGGAAACCAAATCGACACCAGCCAATCAATGTCACTAAGCTGATACTCCTTCTTCATCACACTGCTGCTGCCAGTGCTCTTCCCAACAGCCACGGTCTCATGACTATCAACGTCGAGAATGGGAATGGATTTCCCTTGTAAGATATCAGCTTTCTTAGTTGCAGCATACAACCTTGCAAGATCAGTCCCAACCCTCTCTGAACTTGCAAGATCAGTCCCATTCCTCTCTGAAAACGACACATTGGAGTTCAATGTCTCTTCTTCATAGCCAACTCTGCTAGCAAACTTCATAATCTTCATCTTCACCATAGGTTTAGGAATTCGAATTGACAGCCTCGTCAAATTCGTCACCACCTTCAAGGTGACAGCAAGCTCTCTCAGTGAGGCATTTCGTCGAGCAATTGGCAGGCGTTCAGTTTCCTTAAATTCCTTTGCTTGTGAACAAGTTCTGTAACATGAAAATGCAACAATGTGCTGCACATATTCAATTCCATTCATGGTTCCATGATCTAACCTCTCAACAGCCCTTGCATCAACACCAATTCTCAGCTCAAAATGAACAATGTGCCTCGGTTGCCACATCGCTGCACTCTCCACCTCAATATTAAATTGTTTCCCCATCTTACCACCACTCACTTCATGTTGAGTATCACTCCTCTGATAAGCTGTATACTCATTTACCATCTGAATTCCCAAATGTCCTCTAGCATCGAAGATGCTACACTCCCCATACCCAACAAAAACCTTACTACGATCATCAAACCCCTCATAGAGCTCATCCTCTCGTTGAGCCACGAACTTCAGCTTCACCGTAGGCCTCGGAAACCAATTGAGCAACCGCAGTAGTGACAAGCTACAATATAGCTCATTCACTTGCGCATTTTGTCGAACATGTGATATGCATTCAGTCCCCTTGAGTGTATCCTGCTCCAATTCCTTCTCTTTCTTCACCTCCGTTGCATTCCCCATAGGCATGAATATCTCCCTTGTTGTCTGCAATGGAGTAGTCACTACCTCCAAAAATTCAATATCCTCAATTTCCGTCGACACTCTTATGCAATCCTCCACTCCGATCTTCAAATCTATATCCATTTCTTCATATCTCTCACTGCTATGTTGCTCCATTAGATCTTCATCAGCAATTGCTCGATCAACATCAATTGATTTATGAAAATCCCGATCGTCGGAGAATTTAGGAAGCTCCAATTGTGATTTGCAATTGCCGGAACTCGCATCCGTTGTCTCCATCGATCGACCTTGGCTCGAGATGCTTAGATCTAGAATTGCTTTCTTCAATGCATCGAAATTAGCCTCTTGTTCTCGCTTGATTTTGCAGAATGATGCTTCCATCCTGTCCTTAATCCTCTCCCATACACTCTCCCATTCCAACTCTATCTCCTCCTCCTCCGTCAATCGCGTCGCCGACGTCATTTTCCGAGGAACGTTGGCTCTAGATACCATTTGTTACGATTTTTCTTCGCAACTTCCCTATCTTAGCTCGCACACCCGATCTCAACGATAAAACGCAGCCTCCACTCGTGAATGATCAAAAGAAAGAACGTTTTATTGAATCAACAAGAAGATTACACGATAGGAAGGAATGAACGAAGAAGAACTCTCGGTCCACGACCTAAGCTCACGATTACACAGCAATTTTATCGACAATCCAAAAGAAACAGCAATTACACTATTTATACTAAGCTTCTTAGCTCGCCTCGGTCATCTTCCACGTCAGCTCGTTTTACACGTCATAGCTCTCTTCCTATTGGTTGATAACACGTGTTGCCTTCCTCTCATTGGTTAATCAGAGTTCATAACTAACTCTAACTAACGCCACGTCACCTCCCACTTAATATGATCGTATGCATGCATGTGTTGCTCGCCTACGTTGCATGCATGTATGTATCACTTATTATAATCATGCATGCAACAATACCCCCCTCTTAGGGTTCCTTGTCCACAAGGAACCACATACCTTTGCCATAATCACGTCGGCAAACTCCCACGAAGCGTCGGCCGACGATCTTCCTTCTACAATTTGTGATCGTAACAGCGAGTAGAAGAAGCAGTGGTCCCTCTCGCGTTTGCAACACTGAGAATGTCCGACATGTAAGTTAAGGCTTCGATTTTTTTATATTCTGACGTACGGTTTCGATTTTTATATTCTGAGTTTAGGTTTTCGTTTGGTTAGGGTTTCAAACTATATTCTGATTTAGGGAATTTTCAACAATTGATTTTGAGTTTATAGTTATGTGGCCTCCAGTTTGATAAAATGTCAATAAGAAGACTTCATATTTTGGGTTAATATTGCTTCTTTTTTTGTTTTGGATTTTTAGTTTTGACAACATTTTATTTTGAATTTTTTATATCGAAAAGTTTGATTTATACAAGTTTGTTTATGTATTTAGGGACACATTTGTTACTTGTATATAACATGGAGGTGCAGTACTCGATGATAATGGGTTGAAAATATATACTGGCGGTGACAGTTTTTGCAACACAAAGAATGATCCCGATAGATTTGGGTATTTTGACATCGTGGATGAAGTGCAAAAGTTGGGGTATGTTTCTTGGGATGGACTGTATTACAAAGTCCCGGGAAAGCAGATTTGGTCAACACTTAAAAATGATAGTGATGTGATGACAATGTTAGGGTATTTGTCTTCTAAATTAATAGTTTTGAACATATATGTTGTTAAAGGGAAGCAGGTAGGGGTTGTTGAGAGGGCTATTGCTGATAAGAGTGTAGTTTTGAACATTCATGCTTGTTCTGTGATAAACTTTCTGAATCATAATATTGAAAGCTATGTGCATGATTTCTACACTGTGGCTAAGTATAGACAGACATATAGCCAAGGGATTCCTCCACTTAATGGAGACCAAAGGCTGTGGGTTTACCAGATGGTTAAGAAAATGCCAGGAAGACCAAAGAAGAAAAGAAAGATAGATGAGATGGAGAGGTCAGAAAAAAAACCCAAATAAGATGAAGAAAATATGCAAGATGACAAGGCAGAGATGTTTACAAACTGGTCACAATATCAGGAAATGTCAAAATCAGCCAGTTGACAAGCCCCCAAGACAGCTGGTATGGTAATATTCATTTCATATTTTGCCTTTTAACTAAAATAACATTGTGCTTATCATTCTATATGTATTTGTGACATCAGAAAAAAAGAGGAAGAAAGCCCAAAGCACCATCTGGATCTGGAACGCCGTCTGGACACGATTCTCATAGCAGCATGAGTAACTTATTACAGTCACTTGACCTAGTCATCCAACCACTGCAGAGGAAGAGGCCTACAAGAAGCATTATGCCAAGTCAAGAAAGCACATCCTAACTGATAGATTGTGATTTTTGTAGTTTTTGCATCAATATATGTAAACTGTAGGTTGGGGTTTTTGCATCAGTACGTAAACTGATATATTGTGGTATTTTGTAGGAAAACTTGATGGTTTTTGGAGTTGATTACGTGAACTCAAATTATGGTATCTATGTGAACTTGTTTAATTTCTGAATTTGGAGTTGATAGCTTTAATTTCTAAATTTGGAGTTGATAGCTGAATTGCTTGTTTCATATGTTGTAAACATATATTGTGTTTATGTTTCAGTGAAGTAGCAAGTGATGGTTTTCTAAATTTTGGAGTTTATAGTTGAATTGTTTGTCCTAACTGCTTTTGCCAATTAGTGTATATTTATGCCTCATCAATCTTAATGAAATTTGATTGTTTGTGCATGAAAAGCTCAGTTCGTCTATTTTGAAATGTTTTTGCTTTGTTTCTCTTGTAGTGTTGTTACAGAAGGGCATTGCAAGTACACTAACAAAAGTCATAGAATTAGAAAACTAAAACAATAAACTGATGCATCTGCAGCAGAATAAATACCAGCTTTGAGATAAATCAGCAAAGCAATGTATTAGAAACTCAACACAATCCATTACAAAAATGACATTACAGCTTCTCTGTCACCAAATGATGCTCTCAGTTATACAATTCACAAATCAATGCAAATCATTAAAACTACATAAATATCAAGCTCAAAAAGCAACACTAAAAAACTATGAAATGCAAAAGAAAAAAAGAGGTTGAGGTTGGGGTCTCAAGGCACCATTTATCAAGAAGTCTAAGAATAGATTCTTCCTCTGATGGAGAACCAAATGAGCTGCGAGCAGATTCTTCCTCTGATGTTGGGCTGCAATAGGAATAGAAGGGGTTTTTTCTTTTTTTGTTCTAGATTTTAGTTATCATTCCTCGAGTGTACTGGACTTTTTTTTAATTCCGTCTTTGGGAGATACGCATGACCCTCATGTGTCTCCTTTTAATCATGACAATTATGTGTCTTTAATGGAGACGCACGTCTCTTAATTTTTCGAATTTTTTTAACGACGCATAAGGATCATACGTCTTACAGAGAGACGCATAAGCGTCATGCGTCTTTTATTTTTTTTAAATTTCACTGAAGACGCATGAGCGTCATGAGTCTTAGGCGGAGACGCATGAGCATCATGCGTCTCTAATTTGCTTAAATCAGTAGCGAGGGAGGCAGAATAGGCAGAATATTCGAGAGAAAGAGAGGCAGACAAAACTCAGCGATTTCCTTGGCTATTTCTTGGCGAGTTTCCGTCATATTCCGGTAAGTTTCCTTCAATCTTTCAACATTCCTCCATTATTTGTAGTTTATTTGCATATTATTAGTGTTTTAATAAATTTATTTTAAACTTACTAAATTAGGGTTTATAGAAAAAAATTGTCTCTAATTGTTGTTGGTTTATATATATATTTGCAGAAATCATGCCAGTATTCGTGAGTTTATAATGGGGTGGTAGAATAGTTCAACTTCCTCAAGTGGGCATTGGTTATGATCCACCTCGTGCGATAGCCTCCATCGTATTGAATTCGTGTGTTTCATTTTCGGAATTAGTTGCAATGATATGCTAAGATTAAGATAGATTCAAATCAACACTCCATAGATATATCATGGAGGCATTGTTTCTTGGGTACCGCTGCTGGGATTTGGAGCCCCTTGCACAGCAGAAGTCATGCAAAAACAAATAAATAAGATCTACAGATCTATTTGACCGATTATGGGATTAATTATCTACAAGTTAAACAATCAATTGCATACAAGAACGCACACAATTCATGTAAAAGGAATTAAAACCTAGTTCATGAATTTCCTACGGTTTAGAATTACCGATATGATTCTACAAAAAATCAACGATTGCTTGCGCCTTCTCCACATGAAGATCTTCGTACTCAACCACGAATCTTCTAATCTGTATCCTGAACTCAGAATCTGACCTTTGGGTGGGCAAAACTTATCAGAATCGAAAAGGGCTTGATTAGAAAGAAGACAGAATATCAGTTTTCTCAAAAACTGATTTTTCGTCCACTCCCAGAGGGGAGCACGAAAATTATGAGGTTCATTCACCCTAAATCTCCTTTCTAATCTCCTTTTATATTGAGTTATAATGGGCCAGATTAGGGATCCATGGAGGTTGGACTTGGGCCAAACCTGTTGGGTTTTTACTAATTAAATTGAGCCCCAATTTAATACAAGTCAGACAGAATATTATTATCAGCCACTACAGTAAAATAGTATTGACTGCCCGTCCAATCCCAAATTACGAGTAATCCTGGCTTTACCTCTTTAATTTATTATTTCCCGTGTTTAAGATATAATTATCCATTAATTAATTTAAGTCTGATATTTGACTTTAATTAATTAATATCTTTTTCCAAGAGTTGTCTAGTTCAAAATCTTTATTTATTATTCTGGAATAAATTCCAACCGGCCGGGTTTATGAATAATAAAACATTTTTCGAACATCTCTTGAGGATATTATCAAACTGGACTCACCCAGCACACGATTCATTGCAATAACAATACTAGCACCTCTAGACATAGATCACCACTACCCAAGATATCAGGATTCTTGGATTGTGAAAAATCCGCACCATTTGATAAATCAAAATAGTGCATAATCAATATCGTATGCTCAATGTTATGTCAACAAAGATTAAGAAATAACAATCACTGATACCTCGTCTTTCAGTAAATAGCAAGAAAGACTTATCTCAACTGTTAGATCCTTCAGTGCTATACCACACCAGTGTCGTTTATTTCCTAAGGTAAGGAAACATGCGGACTGACACTGCAACCTTTCATGATAGGTAGCCAAAGCCTATCTAGGTTGTGAAATTCTATTTCTCTTCTACAAAGGACCGACTGCGTCACCTTCTGTGAACGTCGTTCACGACCAGTCTACTATGTTGAAGAATTAGACTTGTTTGCTTCTTATACATTTAAATGTTAGAGAAACATGCTTAAGCAAACACCAATGCGATAAAATTACTTCTTCTCGCCTTGGGTTAAAATTGGATTGTAGAGTTTATTGGATACAAGCAATTCTATCCGTGCAACATGCTCGAAATATGCTTTTCAGTATACCAATCCTAACAATCTCCCACTTATACTCAAAATCATTCTTTCGAGTATACCCACTGCCAAAACTCTCCCACTTATACTCTAAGCAGGTCTCGGGCCATGATACATCGAACTACCATACTTTTCACCTCATGTGTAAAACATGTTGCCATATAGGCATTTTGTGAAAAATTCTGCCAGGTTGTAACCTAAAGGACATAACATGGATGTCTGGTAAACTAGAGCATACCGTTTAGTCTTTTTCAAGTACTATAGTATATTCTTTACCAATCCAATGTCCTTGGACATGGTTAATATGATATCAA